>NW_026869898.1:0-84429 GCF_019925205.1 Metopolophium dirhodum | reverse complement strand
TAAGGCGGTTCATCCAAGCCAATTGATATACAGCTGTCAACTTGATATTTCTAAAAACGCAGACGTCTGTTCTACTGAAACCATATAAGAATAACCTACATTCATGGAGGTTTTAAGTCGTTTCGTCAAAAAATCGAAAAATATAAAAACTATTCAAAAATATAGTTTTTTTCTTTTCACCCTCGTAAACTGGCAACACCACAACGTCAGAACGCTATATCTGATATTGTAAAAAAGCTGAACAAATTATCTTTCTCTGAGTGCAAACAGCAGAACTCTACCTAAAATAGCTTAACAGCTATTAGCGGTTCAATACCCATATTTTAGGAATTATGACAAAAAAATGTTGATAATTAATAAAAATCGTTTTGTGAAGTATACAAAGGCGGTTCTTCCAAGCCAATTGATATACAGCTGTCAACCTGATATTTCTAAAAACGCAGACGTCTGATCTTCTGAAACCATATAAAAACAACCTACATTCATGGAGGTTTTAAGTCGTTTCGTCAAATAATCGAAAAATATAAAAACTATTCAAAAATTTAGTTTTTTTCTTTTCACCCTCGTAAGCTGGCAACACCACAACGTCAGAACGCTATATCTGATATTGTAAAAAAGCTGAACAAATTATCTTTTTCTGAGTGCAAACAGCAGAACTCTAACTAAAATAGCTTAAACGATATTAGCGGTTCAATACCAATGTTTTAGGAATTATGACAACAAAATGTTGATAATTAATGAAAAATCGTTTTGTGAAGTATACAAAGGCGGTTCTTCCAAGCCAATTGATATACAGCTGTCAACCTGATATTTCTAAAAACGCAGACGTCTGATCTTCTGAAACCATATAAGAATAACCTACATTCATGGAGGTTTTAAGTCGTTTCGTCAAAAAATCGAAAAATATAAAAACTATTCAAAAATTTAGTTTTTTTTTATTCGCCCTCGTAAACTGGCAACACCACAACGTCAGATCGCTATATCTGATATTGTAAAAAAGCTGAACAAATTATCTTTTTCTGAGTGCAAACAGCAGAACTCTAACTAAAATAGCTTAAACGATATTAGCGGTTCAATACCAATGTTTTTCGAGTTATGACAACAAAATGTTGATAATTAATGAAAAATCGTTTTGTGAAGTATACAAAGGCGGTTCTTCCAAGCCAATTGATATACAGCTGTCAACCTGATATTTCTAAAAACGCAGACGTCTGATCTTCTGAAACCATATAAGAATAACCTACATTCATGGAGGTTTTAAGTCGTTTCGTCAAAAAATCGAAAATTATAAAAACTATTCAAAAATTTAGTTTTTTTCTTTTCGCCCTCGTAAGCTGGCAACAGCACAACGTCAGAACGCTATATCTGATATTGTAAAAAAGCTGAACAAATTATCTTTTTCTGAGTGCAAACAGCAGAACTCTAACTAAAATAGCTTAAACGATATTAGCGGTTCAATACCAATGTTTTAGGAATTATGACAACAAAATGTTGATAATTAATGAAAAATCGTTTTGTGAAGTATACAAAGGCGGTTCATCCAAGCCAATTGATATACAGCTGTCAACTTGATATTTCTAAAAACGCAGACGTCTGTTCTACTGAAACCATATAAGAATAACCTACATTCATGGAGGTTTTAAGTCGTTTCGTCAAAAAATCGAAAAATATAAAAACTATTCAAAAATTAATTTTTTTCTTTTCGCCCTCGTAAGCTGGCAACACCACAACGTCAGAACGCTATATCTGATATTGTAAAAAAGCTGAACAAATTATCTTTCTCTGATTGCAAACAGCAGAACTTTACCTAAAATAGCTTAAAAGATATTAGCGGTTCAATACCAATGTTTTAGGAATTATGACAAAAAAATGTTGATAATTAATGAAAAATCGTTTTGTGAAGTATACAAAGGCGGTTCTTCCAAGCCAATTGATATACAGCTGTCAACCTGATATTTCTAAAAACGCAGACGTCTGATCTTCTGAAACCATATAAGAATAACCTACATTCATGGAGGTTTTAAGTCGTTTCGTCAAAAAATCGAAAATTATAAAAACTATTCAAAAATTTAGTTTTTTTCTTTTCGCCCTCGTAAGCTGGCAACAGCACAACGTCAGAACGCTATATCTGATATTGTAAAAAAGCTGAACAAATTATCTTTTTCTGAGTGCAAACAGCAGAACTCTAACTAAAATAGCTTAAACGATATTAGCGGTTCAATACCAATGTTTTAGGAATTATGACAACAAAATGTTGATAATTAATGAAAAATCGTTTTGTGAAGTATACAAAGGCGGTTCATCCAAGCCAATTGATATACAGCTGTCAACTTGATATTTCTAAAAACGCAGACGTCTGTTCTACTGAAACCATATAAGAATAACCTACATTCATGGAGGTTTTAAGTCGTTTCGTCAAAAAATCGAAAAATATAAAAACTATTCAAAAATATAGTTTTTTTCTTTTCACCCTCGTAAACTGGCAACACCACAACGTCAGAACGCTATATCTGATATTGTAAAAAAGCTGAACAAATTATCTTTCTCTGAGTGCAAACAGCAGAACTCTACCTAAAATAGCTTAACAGCTATTAGCGGTTCAATACCAATATTTTAGGAATTATGACAAAAAAATGTTGATAATTAATTAAAAATCGTTTTGTGAAGTATACAAAGGCGGTTCTTCCAAGCCAATTGATATACAGCTGTCAACCTGATATTTTTAAAATCGCAGACGTCTGTTCTACTGAAACCATATAAGAATAACCTACATTCATGGAGGTTTTAAGTCGTTTCGTCAAATAATCGAAAAATATAAAAACTATTCAAAAATTTAGTTTTTTTCTTTTCACCCTCGTAAACTGGCAACACCACAACGTCAGAACGCTATATCTAATATTGTAAAAAAGCTGAACAAATTATCTTTTTCTGAGTGCAAACAGCAGAACTCTAACTAAAATAGCTTAAACGATATTAGCGGTTCAATACCAATGTTTTAGGAATTATGACAACAAAATGTTGATAATTAATGAAAAATCGTTTTGTGAAGTATACAAAGGCGGTTCTTCCAAGCCAATTGATATACAGCTGTCAACCTGATATTTCTAAAAACGCAGACGTCTGATCTTCTGAAACCATATAAGAATAACCTACATTCATGGAGGTTTTAAGTCGTTTCGTCAAATAATCGAAAAATATAAAAACTATTCAAAAATTTAGTTTTTTTCTTTTCACCCTCGTAAGCTGGCAACACCACAACGTCAGAACGCTATATCTGATATTGTAAAAAAGCTGAACAAATTATCTTTTTCTGAGTGCAAACAGCAGAACTCTAACTAAAATAGCTTAAACGATATTAGCGGTTCAATACCAATGTTTTAGGAATTATGACAACAAAATGTTGATAATTAATGAAAAATCGTTTTGTGAAGTATACAAAGGCGGTTCATCCAAGCCAATTGATATACAGCTGTCAACCTGATATTTTTAAAATCGCAGACGTCTGTTCTACTGAAACCATATAAGAATAACCTACATTCATGGAGGTTTTAAGTCGTTTCGTCAAATAATCGAAAAATATAAAAACTATTCAAAAATTTAGTTTTTTTCTTTTCGCCCTCGTAAGCTGGCAACAGCACAACGTCAGAACGCTATATCTGATATTGTAAAAAAGCTGAACAAATTATCTTTTTCTGAGTGCAAACAGCAGAACTCTAACTAAAATAGCTTAAACGATATTAGCGGTTCAATACCAATGTTTTAGGAATTATGACAACAAAATGTTGATAATTAATGAAAAATCGTTTTGTGAAGTATACAAAGGCGGTTCATCCAAGCCAATTGATATACAGCTGTCAACTTGATATTTCTAAAAACGCAGACGTCTGTTCTACTGAAACCATATAAGAATAACCTACATTCATGGAGGTTTTAAGTCGTTTCGTCAAAAAATCGAAAAATATAAAAACTATTCAAAAATATAGTTTTTTTCTTTTCACCCTCGTAAACTGGCAACACCACAACGTCAGAACGCTATATCTGATATTGTAAAAAAGCTGAACAAATTATCTTTCTCTGAGTGCAAACAGCAGAACTCTACCTAAAATAGCTTAAAAGATATTAGCGGTTCAATACCAATGTTTTTCGAGTTATGACAACAAAATGTTGATAATTTATGAAAAATCGTTTTGTGAAGTATACAAAGGCGGTTCTTCCAAGCCAATTGATATACAGCTGTCAACCTGATATTTCTAAAAACGCAGACGTCTGTTCTACTGAAACCATATAATAATAACCTACGTTCATGGAGGTTTTAAGTCGTTTCGTCAAAAAATCGAAAATTATAAAAACTATTCAAAAATTTAGTTTTTTTCTTTTCGCCCTCGTAAGCTGGCAACACCACAACGTCAGAACGCTATATCTGATATTGTAAAAAGCTGAACAAATTATCTTTTTCTGAGTGCAAACAGCAGAACTCTAACTAAAATAGCTTAAACGATATTAGCGGTTCAATACCAATGTTTTAGGAATTATGACAACAAAATGTTGATAATTAATGAAAAATCGTTTTGTGAAGTATACAAAGGCGGTTCTTCCAAGCCAATTGATATACAGCTGTCAACCTGATATTTCTAAAAACGCAGACGTCTGATCTTCTGAAACCATATAAGAAGAACCTACATTCATGGAGGTTTTAAGTCGTTTCGTCAAAAAATCGAAAAATATAAAAACTATTCAAAAATTTAGTTTTTTTTTATTCGCCCTCGTAAACTGGCAACACCACAACGTCAGATCGCTATATCTGATATTGTAAAAAAGCTGAACAAATTATCTTTTTCTGAGTGCAAACAGCAGAACTCTAACTAAAATAGCTTAAACGATATTAGCGGTTCAATACCAATGTTTTTCGAGTTATGACAACAAAATGTTGATAATTAATGAAAAATCGTTTTGTGAAGTATACAAAGGCGGTTCTTCCAAGCCAATTGATATACAGCTGTCAACCTGATATTTCTAAAAACGCAGACGTCTGATCTTCTGAAACCATATAAGAATAACCTACATTCATGGAGGTTTTAAGTCGTTTCGTCAAAAAATCGAAAATTATAAAAACTATTCAAAAATTTAGTTTTTTTCTTTTCGCCCTCGTAAGCTGGCAACAGCACAACGTCAGAACGCTATATCTGATATTGTAAAAAAGCTGAACAAATTATCTTTTTCTGAGTGCAAACAGCAGAACTCTAACTAAAATAGCTTAAACGATATTAGCGGTTCAATACCAATGTTTTAGGAATTATGACAACAAAATGTTGATAATTAATGAAAAATCGTTTTGTGAAGTATACAAAGGCGGTTCATCCAAGCCAATTGATATACAGCTGTCAACTTGATATTTCTAAAAACGCAGACGTCTGTTCTACTGAAACCATATAAGAATAACCTACATTCATTTAGGTTTTAAGTCGTTTCGTCAAAAAATCGAAAAATATAAAAACTATTCAAAAATATAGTTTTTTCTTTTCACCCTCGTAAACTGGCAACACCACAACGTCAGAACGCTATATCTGATATTGTAAAAAAGCTGAACAAATTATCTTTCTCTGAGTGCAAACAGCAGAACTCTACCTAAAATAGCTTAACAGCTATTAGCGATTCAATACCAATATTTTAGGAATTATGACAAAAAAATGTTGATAATTAATTAAAAATCGTTTTGTGAAGTATACAAAGGCGGTTCTTCCAAGCCAATTGATATACAGCTGTCAACCTGATATTTTTAAAATCGCAGACGTCTGTTCTACTGAAACCATATAAGAATAACCTACATTCATGGAGGTTTTAAGTCGTTTCGTCAAATAATCGAAAAATATAAAAACTATTCAAAAATTTAGTTTTTTTCTTTTCACCCTCGTAAACTGGCAACACCACAACGTCAGAACGCTATATCTGATATTGTAAAAAAGCTGAACAAATTATCTTTTTCTGAGTGCAAACAGCAGAACTCTAACTAAAATAGCTTAAACGATATTAGCGGTTCAATACCAATGTTTTAGGAATTATGACAACAAAATGTTGATAATTAATGAAAAATCGTTTTGTGAAGTGTACAAAGGCGGTTCTTCCAAGCCAATTGATATACAGCTGTCAACCTGATATTTCTAAAAACGCAGACGTCTGATCTTCTGAAACCATATAAGAAGGACCTACATTCATGGAAGTTTTAAGTCGTTTCGTCAAAAAATCGAAAATTATAAAAACTATTCAAAAATTTAGTTTTTTTCTTTTCGCCCTCGTAAGCTGGCAACACCACAACGTCAGAACGCTATATCTGATATTGTAAAAAGCTGAACAAATTATCTTTTTCTGAGTGCAAACAGCAGAACTCTAACTAAAATAGCTTAAACGATATTAGCGGTTCAATACCAATGTTTTAGGAATTATGACAACAAAATGTTGATAATTAATGAAAAATCGTTTTGTGAAGTATACAAAGGCGGTTCTTCCAAGCCAATTGATATACAGCTGTCAACCTGATATTTCTAAAAACGCAGACGTCTGATCTTCTGAAACCATATAAGAACAACCTACATTCATGGAGGTTTTAAGTCGTTTCGTCAAATAATCGAAAAATATAAAAACTATTCAAAAATTTAGTTTTTTTCTTTTCACCCTCGTAAGCTGGCAACACCACAACGTCAGAACGCTATATCTGATATTGTAAAAAAGCTGAACAAATTATCTTTTTCTGAGTGCAAACAGCAGAACTCTAACTAAAATAGCTTAAACGATATTAGCGGTTCAATACCAATGTTTTAGGAATTATGACAACAAAATGTTGATAATTAATGAAAAATCGTTTTGTGAAGTATACAAAGGCGGTTCTTCCAAGCCAATTGATATACAGCTGTCAACCTGATATTTCTAAAAACGCAGACGTCTGATCTTCTGAAACCATATAAGAATAACCTACATTCATGGAGGTTTTAAGTCGTTTCGTCAAAAAATCGAAAAATATAAAAACTATTCAAAAATTTAGTTTTTTTTTATTCGCCCTCTTAAACTGGCAACACCACAACGTCAGAACGCTATATCTGATATTGTAAAAAAGCTGAACAAATTATCTTTTTCTGAGTGCAAACAGCAGAACTCTAACTAAAATAGCTTAAACGATATTAGCGGTTCAGTACCAATGTTTTTCGAGTTATGACAACAAAATGTTGATAATTAATGAAAAATCGTTTTGTGAAGTATACAAAGGCGGTTCTTCCAAGCCAATTGATATACAGCTGTCAACCTGATATTTCTAAAAACGCAGACGTCTGTTCTACTGAAACCATATAAGAATAACCTACATTCATGGAGGTTTTAAGTCGTTTCGTCAAATAATCGAAAAATATAAAAACTATTCAAAAATTTAGTTTTTTTCTTTTCACCCTCGTAAACTGGCAACACCACAACGTCAGAACGCTATATCTGATATTGTAAAAAAGCTGAACAAATTATCTTTTTCTGAGTGCAAACAGCAGAACTCTAACTAAAATAGCTTAAACGATATTAGCGGTTCAATACCAATGTTTTAGGAATTATGACAACAAAATGTTGATAATTAATGAAAAATCGTTTTGTGAAGTATACAAAGGCGGTTCTTCCAAGCCAATTGATATACAGCTGTCAACCTGATATTTCTAAAAACGCAGACGTCTGATCTTCTGAAACCATATAAGAATAACCTACATTCATGGAGGTTTTAAGTCGTTTCGTCAAAAAATCGAAAATTATAAAAACTATTCAAAAATTTAGTTTTTTTCTTTTCGCCCTCGTAAGCTGGCAACAGCACAACGTCAGAACGCTATATCTGATATTGTAAAAAAGCTGAACAAATTATCTTTTTCTGAGTGCAAACAGCAGAACTCTAACTAAAATAGCTTAAACGATATTAGCGGTTCAATACCAATGTTTTTCGAGTTATGACAACAAAATGTTGATAATTAATGAAAAATCGTTTTGTGAAGTATACAAAGGCGGTTCTTCCAAGCCAATTGATATACAGCTGTCAACCTGATATTTCTAAAAACGCAGACGTCTGTTCTACTGAAACCATATAAGAATAACCTACATTCATGGAGGTTTTAAGTCGTTTCGTCAAATAATCGAAAAATATAAAAACTATTCAAAAATTTAGTTTTTTTCTTTTCACCCTCGTAAACTGGCAACACCACAACGTCAGAACGCTATATCTGATATTGTAAAAAAGCTGAACAAATTATCTTTTTCTGAGTGCAAACAGCAGAACTCTAACTAAAATAGCTTAAACGATATTAGCGGTTCAATACCAATGTTTTAGGAATTATGACAACAAAATGTTGATAATTAATGAAAAATCGTTTTGTGAAGTATACAAAGGTGGTTCTTCCAAGCCAATTGATATACAGCTGTCAACCTGATATTTCTAAAAACGCAGACGTCTGATCTTCTGAAACCATATAAGAAGAACCTACATTCATGGAGGTTTTAAGTCGTTTCGTCAAAAAATCGAAAATTATAAAAACTATTCAAAAATTTAGTTTTTTTCTTTTCGCCCTCGTAAGCTGGCAACACCACAACGTCAGAACGCTATATCTGATATTGTAAAAAGCTGAACAAATTATCTTTTTCTGAGTGCAAACAGCAGAACTCTAACTAAAATAGCTTAAACGATATTAGCGGTTCAATACCAATGTTTTAGGAATTATGACAACAAAATGTTGATAATTAATGAAAAATCGTTTTGTGAAGTATACAAAGGCGGTTCTTCCAAGCCAATTGATATACAGCTGTCAACCTGATATTTCTAAAAACGCAGACGTCTGATCTTCTGAAACCATATAAGAACAACCTACATTCATGGAGGTTTTAAGTCGTTTCGTCAAATAATCGAAAAATATAAAAACTATTCAAAAATTTAGTTTTTTTCTTTTCACCCTCGTAAGCTGGCAACACCACAACGTCAGAACGCTATATCTGATATTGTAAAAAAGCTGAACAAATTATCTTTTTCTGAGTGCAAACAGCAGAACTCTAACTAAAATAGCTTAAACGATATTAGCGGTTCAATACCAATGTTTTAGGAATTATGACAACAAAATGTTGATAATTAATGAAAAATCGTTTTGTGAAGTATACAAAGGCGGTTCTTCCAAGCCAATTGATATACAGCTGTCAACCTGATATTTCTAAAAACGCAGACGTCTGATCTTCTGAAACCATATAAGAATAACCTACATTCATGGAGGTTTTAAGTCGTTTCGTCAAAAAATCGAAAAATATAAAAACTATTCAAAAATTTAGTTTTTTTTTATTCGCCCTCGTAAACTGGCAACACCACAACGTCAGATCGCTATATCTGATATTGTAAAAAAGCTGAACAAATTATCTTTTTGTGAGTGCAAACAGCAGAACTCTAACTAAAATAGCTTAAACGATATTAGCGGTTCAATACCAATGTTTTTCGAGTTATGACAACAAAATGTTGATAATTAATGAAAAATCGTTTTGTGAAGTATACAAAGGCGGTTCTTCCAAGCCAATTGATATACAGCTGTCAACCTGATATTTCTAAAAACGCAGACGTCTGATCTTCTGAAACCATATAAGAATAACCTACATTCATGGAGGTTTTAAGTCGTTTCGTCAAAAAATCGAAAATTATAAAAACTATTCAAAAATTTAGTTTTTTTCTTTTCGCCCTCGTAAGCTGGCAACAGCACAACGTCAGAACGCTATATCTGATATTGTAAAAAAGCTGAACAAATTATCTTTTTCTGAGTGCAAACAGCAGAACTCTAACTAAAATAGCTTAAACGATATTAGCGGTTCAATACCAATGTTTTAGGAATTATGACAACAAAATGTTGATAATTAATGAAAAATCGTTTTGTGAAGTATACAAAGGCGGTTCTTCCAAGCCAATTGATATACAGCTGTCACCCTGATATTTCTAAAAACGCAGACGTCTGTTCTACTGAAACCATATAAGAATAACCTACATTCATGGAGGTTTTAAGTCGTTTCGTCAAAAAATCGAAAAATATAAAAACTATTCAAAAATTAATTTTTTTCTTTTCGCCCTCGTAAGCTGGCAACACCACAACGTCAGAACGCTATATCTGATATTGTAAAAAAGCTGAACAAATTATCTTTCTCTGAGTGCAAACAGCAGAACTCTACCTAAAATAGCTTAAATGATATTAGCGGTTCAATACCAATGTTTTAGGAATTATGACAAAAAAATGTTGATAATTAATGAAAAATCGTTTTGTGAAGTATACAAAGGCGGTTCTTCCAAGCCAATTGATATACAGCTGTCAACCTGATATTTCTAAAAACGCAGACGTCTGATCTTCTGCAACCATATAAGAATAACCTACATTCATGGAGGTTATAAGTCGTTTCGTCAAAAAATCGAAAAATATAAAAACTATTCAAAAATTTAGTTTTTTTCTTTTCGCCCTCGTAAGCTGGCAACACCACAACGTCAGAACGCTATATCTGATATTGTAAAAAAGCTGAACAAATTATCTTTTTCTGAGTGCAAACAGCCGAACTCTAACTAAAATAGCTTAAACGATATTAGCGGTTCAATACCAATGTTTTAGGAATTATGACAACAAAATGTTGATAATTAATGAAAAATCGTTTTGTGAAGTATACAAAGGCGGTTCTTCCAAGCCAATTGATATACAGCTGTCAACCTGATATTTCTAAAAACGCAGACGTCTGATCTTCTGAAACCATATAAGAATAACCTACATTCATGGAGGTTTTAAGTCGTTTCGTCAAAAAATCGAAAAATATAAAAACTATTCAAAAATTTAGTTTTTTTTTATTCGCCCTCGTAAACTGGCAACACCACAACGTCAGATCGCTATATCTGATATTGTAAAAAAGCTGAACAAATTATCTTTTTCTGAGTGCAAACAGCAGAACTCTAACTAAAATAGCTTAAACGATATTAGCGGTTCAATACCAATGTTTTAGGAATTATGACAACAAAATGTTGATAATTAATGAAAAATCGTTTTGTGAAGTATACAAAGGCGGTTCTTCCAAGCCAATTGATATACAGCTGTCACCCTGATATTTCTAAAAACGCAGACGTCTGTTCTACTGAAACCATATAAGAATAACCTACATTCATGGAGGTTTTAAGTCGTTTCGTCAAAAAATCGAAAAATATAAAAACTATTCAAAAATTAATTTTTTTCTTTTCGCCCTCGTAAGCTGGCAACACCACAACGTCAGAACGCTATATCTGATATTGTAAAAAAGCTGAACAAATTATCTTTCTCTGAGTGCAAACAGCAGAACTCTACATAAAATAGCTTAAAAGATATTAGCGGTTCAATACCAATGTTTTAGGAATTATGACAAAAAAATGTTGATAATTAATGAAAAATCGTTTTGTGAAGTATACAAAGGCGGTTCTTCCAAGCCAATTGATATACAGCTGTCAACCTGATATTTCTAAAAACGCAGACGTCTGATCTTCTGCAACCATATAAGAATAACCTACATTCATGGAGGTTATAAGTCGTTTCGTCAAAAAATCGAAAAATATAAAAACTATTCAAAAATTTAGTTTTTTTCTTTTCGCCCTCGTAAGCTGGCAACACCACAACGTCAGAACGCTATATCTGATATTGTAAAAAAGCTGAACAAATTATCTTTTTCTGAGTGCAAACAGCCGAACTCTAACTAAAAGAGCTTAAACGATATTAGCGGTTCAATACCAATGTTTTAGGAATTATGACAACAAAATGTTGATAATTAATGAAAAATCGTTTTGTGAAGTATACAAAGGCGGTTCATCCAAGCCAATTGATATACAGCTGTCAACTTGATATTTCTAAAAACGCAGACGTCTTTTCTACTGAAACCATATAAGAATAACCTACATTCATGGAGGTTTTAAGTCGTTTCGTCAAAAAATCGAAAAATATAAAAACTATTCAAAAATATAGTTTTTTTCTTTTCACCCTCGTAAACTGGCAACACCACAATTTCAGAACGCTATATCTGATATTGTAAAAAAGCTGAACAAATTATCTTTCTCTGAGTGCAAACAGCAGAACTCTACCTAAAATAGCTTAACAGCTATTAGCGGTTCAATACCAATGTTTTAGGAATTATGACAACAAAATGTTGATAATTAATGAAAAATCGTTTTGTGAAGTATACAAAGGCGGTTCTTCCAAGCCAATTGATATACAGCTGTCAACCTGATATTTCTAAAAACGCAGACGTCTGATCTTCTGAAAACCATATAAGAATAACCTACATTCATGGAGGTTTTAAGTCGTTTCGTCAAAAAATCGAAAAATATAAAAACTATTCAAAAATTTAGTTTTTTTTTATTCGCCCTCGTAAACTGGCAACACCACAACGTCAGATCGCTATATCTGATATTGTAAAAAAGCTGAACAAATTATCTTTTTGTGAGTGCAAACAGCAGAACTCTAACTAAAATAGCTTAAACGATATTAGCGGTTCAATACCAATGTTTTTCGAGTTATGACAACAAAATGTTGATAATTAATGAAAAATCGTTTTGTGAAGTATACAAAGGCGGTTCTTCCAAGCCAATTGATATACAGCTGTCAACCTGATATTTCTAAAAACGCAGACGTCTGATCTTCTGAAACCATATAAGAATAACCTACATTCATGGAGGTTTTAAGTCGTTTCGTCAAAAAATCGAAAATTATAAAAACTATTCAAAAATTTAGTTTTTTTCTTTTCGCCCTCGTAAGCTGGCAACAGCACAACGTCAGAACGCTATATCTGATATTGTAAAAAAGCTGAACAAATTATCTTTTTCTGAGTGCAAACAGCAGAACTCTAACTAAAATAGCTTAAACGATATTAGCGGTTCAATACCAATGTTTTAGGAATTATGACAACAAAATGTTGATAATTAATGAAAAATCGTTTTGTGAAGTATACAAAGGCGGTTCTTCCAAGCCAATTGATATACAGCTGTCACCCTGATATTTCTAAAAACGCAGACGTCTGTTCTACTGAAACCATATAAGAATAACCTACATTCATGGAGGTTTTAAGTCGTTTCGTCAAAAAATCGAAAAATATAAAAACTATTCAAAAATTAATTTTTTTCTTTTCGCCCTCGTAAGCTGGCAACACCACAACGTCAGAACGCTATATCTGATATTGTAAAAAAGCTGAACAAATTATCTTTCTCTGAGTGCAAACAGCAGAACTCTACCTAAAATAGCTTAAATGATATTAGCGGTTCAATACCAATGTTTTAGGAATTATGACAAAAAAATGTTGATAATTAATGAAAAATCGTTTTGTGAAGTATACAAAGGCGGTTCTTACAAGCCAATTGATATACAGCTGTCAACCTGATATTTCTAAAAACGCAGACGTCTGATCTTCTGCAACCATATAAGAATAACCTACATTCATGGAGGTTATAAGTCGTTTCGTCAAAAAATCGAAAAATATAAAAACTATTCAAAAATTTAGTTTTTTTCTTTTCGCCCTCGTAAGCTGGCAACACCACAACGTCAGAACGCTATATCTGATATTGTAAAAAAGCTGAACAAATTATCTTTTTCTGAGTGCAAACAGCCGAACTCTAACTAAAATAGCTTAAACGATATTAGCGGTTCAATACCAATGTTTTAGGAATTATGACAACAAAATGTTGATAATTAATGAAAAATCGTTTTGTGAAGTATACAAAGGCGGTTCTTCCAAGCCAATTGATATACAGCTGTCAACCTGATATTTCTAAAAACGCAGACGTCTGATCTTCTGAAACCATATAAGAATAACCTACATTCATGGAGGGTTTTAAGTCGTTTCGTCAAAAAAATCGAAAAATATAAAAAACTATTCAAAAATTTAGTTTTTTTTTATTCGCCCTCGTAAACTGGCAACACCACAACGTCAGATCGCTATATCTGATATTGTAAAAAAGCTGAACAAATTATCTTTTTCTGAGTGCAAACAGCAGAACTCTAACTAAAATAGCTTAAACGATATTAGCGGTTCAATACCAATGTTTTAGGAATTATGACAACAAAATGTTGATAATTAATGAAAAATCGTTTTGTGAAGTATACAAAGGCGGTTCTTCCAAGCCAATTGATATACAGCTGTCACCCTGATATTTCTAAAAACGCAGACGTCTGTTCTACTGAAACCATATAAGAATAACCTACATTCATGGAGGTTTTAAGTCGTTTCGTCAAAAAATCGAAAAATATAAAAACTATTCAAAAATTAATTTTTTTCTTTTCGCCCTCGTAAGCTGGCAACACCACAACGTCAGAACGCTATATCTGATATTGTAAAAAAGCTGAACAAATTATCTTTCTCTGAGTGCAAACAGCAGAACTCTACATAAAATAGCTTAAAAGATATTAGCGGTTCAATACCAATGTTTTAGGAATTATGACAAAAAAATGTTGATAATTAATGAAAAATCGTTTTGTGAAGTATACAAAGGCGGTTCTTCCAAGCCAATTGATATACAGCTGTCAACCTGATATTTCTAAAAACGCAGACGTCTGATCTTCTGCAACCATATAAGAATAACCTACATTCATGGAGGTTATAAGTCGTTTCGTCAAAAAATCGAAAAATATAAAAACTATTCAAAAATTTAGTTTTTTTCTTTTCGCCCTCGTAAGCTGGCAACACCACAACGTCAGAACGCTATATCTGATATTGTAAAAAAGCTGAACAAATTATCTTTTTCTGAGTGCAAACAGCCGAACTCTAACTAAAAGAGCTTAAACGATATTAGCGGTTCAATACCAATGTTTTAGGAATTATGACAACAAAATGTTGATAATTAATGAAAAATCGTTTTGTGAAGTATACAAAGGCGGTTCATCCAAGCCAATTGATATACAGCTGTCAACTTGATATTTCTAAAAACGCAGACGTCTTTTCTACTGAAACCATATAAGAATAACCTACATTCATGGAGGTTTTAAGTCGTTTCGTCAAAAAATCGAAAAATATAAAAACTATTCAAAAATATAGTTTTTTTCTTTTCACCCTCGTAAACTGGCAACACCACAATTTCAGAACGCTATATCTGATATTGTAAAAAAGCTGAACAAATTATCTTTCTCTGAGTGCAAACAGCAGAACTCTACC
The DNA here is from genome assembly GCF_019925205.1 of Metopolophium dirhodum. Lineage (NCBI taxonomy): Eukaryota > Metazoa > Arthropoda > Insecta > Hemiptera > Aphididae > Metopolophium > Metopolophium dirhodum. The sequence continues at coordinate 69,255 of NW_026869898.1, read as the reverse complement.
TAAAATAGCTTAACAGCTATTAGCGGTTCAATACCAATATTTTAGGAATTATGACAAAAAAATGTTGATAATTAATTAAAAATCGTTTCGTGAAGTATACAAAGGCGGTTCTTCCAAGCCAATTGATATACAGCTGTCAACCTGATATTTTTAAAATCGCAGACGTCTGTTCTACTGAAACCATATAAGAATAACCTACATTCATGGAGGTTTTAAGTCGTTTCGTCAAATAATCGAAAAATATAAAAACTATTCAAAAATTTAGTTTTTTTCTTTTCACCCTCGTAAACTGGCAACACCACAACGTCAGAACGCTATATCTGATATTGTAAAAAAGCTGAACAAATTATCTTTTTCTGAGTGCAAACAGCAGAACTCTAACTAAAATAGCTTAAACGATATTAGTGGTTCAATACCAATGTTTTAGGAATTATGACAACAAAATGTTGATAATTAATGAAAAATCGTTTTGTGAAGTATACAAAGGCGGTTCTTCCAAGCCAATTGATATACAGCTGTCACCCTGATATTTCTAAAAACGCAGACGTCTGATCTTCTGAAACCATATAAGAACAACCTACATTCATGGAGGTTTTAAGTCGTTTCGTCAAAAAATCGAAAATTATAAAAACTATTCAAAAATTTAGTTTTTTTCTTTTCGCCCTCGTAAGCTGGCAACACCACAACGTCAGAACGCTATATCTGATATTGTAAAAAAGCTGAACAAATTATCTTTCTCTGAGTGCAAACAGCAGAACTCTACCTAAAATAGCTTAAAAGATATTAGCGGTTCAATACCAATGTTTTAGGAATTATGACAAAAAAATGTTGATAATTAATGAAAAATCGTTTTGTGAAGTATACAAAGGCGGTTCTTCCAAGCCAATTGATATACAGCTGTCAACCTGATATTTCTAAAAACGCAGACGTCTGATCTTCTGCAACCATATAAGAATAACCTACATTCATGGAGGTTTTAAGTCGTTTCGTCAAAAAATCGAAAAATATAAAAACTATTCAAAAATTTAGTTTTTTTCTTTTCGCCCTCGTAAGCTGGCAACACCACAACGTCAGAACGCTATATCTGATATTGTAAAAAAGCTGAACAAATTATCTTTTTCTGAGTGCAAACAGCAGAACTCTAACTAAAAGAGCTTAAACGATATTAGCGGTTCAATACCAATGTTTTAGGAATTATGACAACAAAATGTTGATAATTAATGAAAAATCGTTTTGTGAAGTATACAAAGGCGGTTCATCCAAGCCAATTGATATACAGCTGTCAACCTGATATTTTTAAAATCGCAGACGTCTGTTCTACTGAAATCATATAAGAATAACCTACATTCATGGAGGTTTTAAGTCGTTTCGTCAAATAATCGAAAAATATAAAAACTATTCAAAAATTTAGTTTTTTTCTTTTCACCCTCGTAAACTGGCAACACCACAACGTCAGAACGCTATATCTGATATTGTAAAAAAGCTGAACAAATTATCTTTTTCTGAGTGCAAACAGCAGAACTCTAACTAAAATAGCTTAAACGATATTAGTGGTTCAATACCAATGTTTTAGGAATTATGACAACAAAATGTTGATAATTAATGAAAAATCGTTTTGTGAAGTATACAAAGGCGGTTCTTCCAAGCCAATTGATATACAGCTGTCACCCTGATATTTCTAAAAACGCAGACGTCTGATCTTCTGAAACCATATAAGAACAACCTACATTCATGGAGGTTTTAAGTCGTTTCGTCAAAAAATCGAAAATTATAAAAACTATTCAAAAATTTAGTTTTTTTCTTTTCGCCCTCGTAAGCTGGCAACACCACAACGTCAGAACGCTATATCTGATATTGTAAAAAAGCTGAACAAATTATCTTTCTCTGAGTGCAAACAGCAGAACTCTACCTAAAATAGCTTAAAAGATATTAGCGGTTCAATACCAATGTTTTAGGAATTATTACAAAAAAATGTTGATAATTAATGAAAAATCGTTTTGTGAAGTATACAAAGGCGGTTCTTCCAAGCCAATTGATATACAGCTGTCAACCTGATATTTCTAAAAACGCAGACGTCTGATCTTCTGCAACCATATAAGAATAACCTACATTCATGGAGGTTTTAAGTCGTTTCGTCAAAAAATCGAAAAATATAAAAACTATTCAAAAATTTAGTTTTTTTCTTTTCGCCCTCGTAAGCTGGCAACACCACAACGTCAGAACGCTATATCTGATATTGTAAAAAAGCTGAACAAATTATCTTTTTCTGAGTGCAAACAGCAGAACTCTAACTAAAATAGCTTAAACGATATTAGTGGTTCAATACCAATGTTTTAGGAATTATGACAACAAAATGTTGATAATTAATGAAAAATCGTTTTGTGAAGTATACAAAGGCGGTTCTTCCAAGCCAATTGATATACAGCTGTCACCCTGATATTTCTAAAAACGCAGACGTCTGATCTTCTGAAACCATATAAGAACAACCTACATTCATGGAGGTTTTAAGTCGTTTCGTCAAAAAATCGAAAATTATAAAAACTATTCAAAAATTTAGTTTTTTTCTTTTCGCCCTCGTAAGCTGGCAACACCACAACGTCAGAACGCTATATCTGATATTGTAAAAAAGCTGAACAAATTATCTTTCTCTGAGTGCAAACAGCAGAACTCTACCTAAAATAGCTTAAAAGATATTAGCGGTTCAATACCAATGTTTTAGGAATTATTACAAAAAAATGTTGATAATTAATGAAAAATCGTTTTGTGAAGTATACAAAGGCGGTTCTTCCAAGCCAATTGATATACAGCTGTCAACCTGATATTTCTAAAAACGCAGACGTCTGATCTTCTGCAACCATATAAGAATAACCTACATTCATGGAGGTTTTAAGTCGTTTCGTCAAAAAATCGAAAAATATAAAAACTATTCAAAAATTTAGTTTTTTTCTTTTCGCCCTCGTAAGCTGGCAACACCACAACGTCAGAACGCTATATCTGATATTGTAAAAAAGCTGAACAAATTATCTTTTTCTGAGTGCAAACAGCAGAACTCTAACTAAAAGAGCTTAAACGATATTAGCGGTTCAATACCAATGTTTTAGGAATTATGACAACAAAATGTTGATAATTAATGAAAAATCGTTTTGTGAAGTATACAAAGGCAGTTCATCCAAGCCAATTGATATACAGCTGTCAACCTGATATTTTTAAAATCGCAGACGTCTGTTCTACTGAAACCATATAAGAATAACCTACATTCATGGAGGTTTTAAGTCGTTTCGTCAAATAATCGAAAAATATAAAAACTATTCAAAAATTTAGTTTTTTTCTTTTCACCCTCGTAAACTGGCAACACCACAACGTCAGAACGCTATATCTGATATTGTAAAAAAGCTGAACAAATTATCTTTTTCTGAGTGCAAACAGCAGAACTCTAACTAAAATAGCTTAAACGATATTAGTGGTTCAATACCAATGTTTTAGGAATTATGACAACAAAATGTTGATAATTATGAAAAATCGTTTTTTGAAGTATACAAAGGCGGTTCTTCCAAGCCAATTGATATACAGCTGTCACCCTGATATTTTCTAAAAAACGCAGACGTCTGATCTTCTGAAACCATATAAGAACAACCTACATTCATGGAGGTTTTAAGTCGTTTCGTCAAAAAATCGAAAATTATAAAAACTATTCAAAAATTTAGTTTTTTTCTTTTCGCCCTCGTAAGCTGGCAACACCACAACGTCAGAACGCTATATCTGATATTGTAAAAAAGCTGAACAAATTATCTTTTTCTGAATGCAAACAGCAGAACTCTAACTAAAATAGCTTAAACGATATTAGCGGTTCAATACCAATGTTTTAGGAATTATGACAAAAAAATGTTGATAATTAATGAAAAATCGTTTTGTGAAGTATACAAAGGCGGTTCATCCAAGCCAATTGATATACAGCTGTCAACTCTGATATTTCTAAAAACGCAGACGTCTGTTCTACTGAAACCATATAAGAATAACCTACATTCATGGAGGTTTTAAGTCGTTTCGTCAAAAAATCGAAAAATATAAAAACTATTCAAAAATTAATTTTTTTCTTTTCGCCCTCGTAAGCTGGCAACCACCACAACGTCAGAACGCTATATCTGATATTGTAAAAAAGCTGAACAAATTATCTTTCTCTGAGTGCAAACAGCAGAACTCTACCTAAAATAGCTTAAAAGATATTAGCGGTTCAATACCAATGTTTTAGGAATTATGACAAAAAAATGTTGATAATTAATGAAAAATCGTTTTGTGAAGTATACAAAGGCGGTTCTTCCAAGCCAATTGATATACAGCTGTCAACCTGATATTTCTAAAAATGCAGACGTCTGATCTTCTGCAACCATATAAGAATAACCTACATTCATGGAGGTTATAAGTCGTTTCGTCAAAAAATCGAAAAATATAAAACTATTCAAAAATTTAGTTTTTTTCTTTTCGCCCTCGTAAGCTGGCAACACCACAACGTCAGAACGCTATATCTGATATTATAAAAAAGCTGAACAAATTATCTTTTTCTGAGTGCAAACAGCCGAACTCTAACTAAAAGAGCTTAAACGATATTAGCGGTTCAATACCAATGTTTTTAGGAATTATGACAACAAAATGTTGATAATTAATGAAAAATCGTTTTGTGAAGTATACAAAGGCGGTTCATCCAAGCCAATTGATATACAGCTGTCAACTTGATATTTCTAAAAACGCAGACGTCTTTTCTACTGAAACCATATAAGAATAACCTACATTCATGGAGGTTTTAAGTCGTTTCGTCAAATAATCAAAAAATATAAAAACTATTCAAAAAATTTAGTTTTTTTCTTTTCACCCTCGTAAACTGGCAACACCACAACGTCAGAACGCTATATCTGATATTGTAAAAAAGCTGAACAAATTATCTTTTTCTGAGTGCAAACAGCCGAACTCTAACTAAAATAGCTTAAACGATATTAGCGGTTCAATACCAATGTTTTAGGAATTATGACAACAAAATGTTGATAATTAATGAAAAATCGTTTTGTGAAGTATACAAAGGCGGTTCATCCAAGCCAATTGATATACAGCTGTCAACTTGATATTTCTAAAAACGCAGACGTCTTTTCTACTGAAACCATATAAGAATAACCTACATTCATGGAGGTTTTAAGTCGTTTCGTCAAATAATCAAAAAATATAAAAACTATTCAAAAATTTAGTTTTTTTCTTTTCACCCTCGTAAACTGGCAACACCACAACGTCAGAACGCTATATCTGATATTGTAAAAAAGCTGAACAAATTATCTTTTTCTGAGTGCAAACAGCAGAACTCTAACTAAAATAGCTTAAACGATATTAGTGGTTCAATACCAATGTTTTAGGAATTATGACAACAAAATGTTGATAATTAATGAAAAATCGTTTTGTGAAGTATACAAAGGCGGTTCTTCCAAGCCAATTGATATACAGCTGTCACCCTGATATTTCTAAAAACGCAGACGTCTGATCTTCTGAAACCATATAAGAACAACCTACATTCATGGAGGTTTTAAGTCGTTTCGTCAAAAAATCGAAAAATATAAAAACTATTCAAAAATATAGTTTTTTTCTTTTCACCCTCGTAAACTGGCAACACCACAACGTCAGAACGCTATATCTGATATTGTAAAAAAGCTGAACAAATTATCTTTTTCTGAATGCAAACAGCAGAACTCTAACTAAAATAGCTTAAACGATATTAGCGGTTCAATACCAATGTTTTAGGAATTATGACAAAAAAATGTTGATAATTAATGAAAAATCGTTTTGTGAAGTATACAAAGGGGGTTCTTCCAAGCCAATTGATATACAGCTGTCAACCTGATATTTCTAAAAACGCAGACGTCTGTTCTACTGAAACCATATAAGAATAACCTACATTCATGGAGGTTTTAAGTCGTTTCGTCAAATAATCGAAAAATATAAAAACTATTCAAAAATTTAGTTTTTTTCTTTTCGCCCTCGTAAGCTGGCAACACCACAACGTCAGAACGCTATATCTGATATTGTAAAAAAGCTGAACAAATTATCTTTTTCTGAGTGCAAACAGCAGAACTCTAACTAAAATAGCTTAAACGATATTAGCGGTTCAATACCAATGTTTTAGGAATTATGACAACAAAATGTTGATAATTAATGAAAAATCGTTTTGTGAAGTATACAAAGGCGGTTCATCCAAGCCAATTGATATACAGCTGTCAACTTGATATTTCTAAAAACGCAGACGTCTTTTCTACTGAAACCATATAAGAATAACCTACATTCATGGAGGTTTTAAGTCGTTTCGTCAAAAAATCGAAAAATATAAAAACTATTCAAAAATATAGTTTTTTTCTTTTCACCCTCGTAAACTGGCAACACCACAATTTCAGAACGCTATATCTGATATTGTAAAAAAGCTGAACAAATTATCTTTCTCTGAGTGCAAACAGCAGAACTCTACCTAAAATAGCTTAACAGCTATTAGCGGTTCAATACCAATATTTTAGGAATTATGACAAAAAAATGTTGATAATTAATTAAAAATCGTTTCGTGAAGTATACAAAGGCGGTTCTTCCAAGCCAATTGATATACAGCTGTCAACCTGATATTTTTAAAATCGCAGACGTCTGTTCTACTGAAACCATATAAGAATAACCTACATTCATGGAGGTTTTAAGTCGTTTCGTCAAATAATCGAAAAATATAAAAACTATTCAAAAATTTAGTTTTTTTCTTTTCACCCTCGTAAACTGGCAACACCACAACGTCAGAACGCTATATCTGATATTGTAAAAAAGCTGAACAAATTATCTTTTTCTGAGTGCAAACAGCAGAACTCTAACTAAAATAGCTTAAACGATATTAGTGGTTCAATACCAATGTTTTAGGAATTATGACAACAAAATGTTGATAATTAATGAAAAATCGTTTTGTGAAGTATACAAAGGCGGTTCTTCCAAGCCAATTGATATACAGCTGTCACCCTGATATTTCTAAAAACGCGGACGTCTGATCTTCTGAAACCATATAAGAACAACCTACATTCATGGAGGTTTTAAGTCGTTTCGTCAAAAAATCGAAAATTATAAAAACTATTCAAAAATTTAGTTTTTTTCTTTTCGCCCTCGTAAGCTGGCAACACCACAACGTCAGAACGCTATATCTGATATTGTAAAAAAGCTGAACAAATTATCTTTCTCTGAGTGCAAACAGCAGAACTCTACCTAAAATAGCTTAAAAGATATTAGCGGTTCAATACCAATGTTTTAGGAATTATGACAACAAAATGTTGATAATTAATGAAAAATCGTTTTGTGAAGTATACAAAGGCGGTTCATCCAAGCCAATTGATATACAGCTGTCAACCTGATATTTTTAAAATCGCAGACGTCTGTTCTACTGAAACCATATAAGAATAACCTACATTCATGGAGGTTTTAAGTCGTTTCGTCAAATAATCGAAAAATATAAAAACTATTCAAAAATTTAGTTTTTTTCTTTTCACCCTCGTAAACTGGCAACACCACAACGTCAGAACGCTATATCTGATATTGTAAAAAAGCTGAACAAATTATCTTTTTCTGAGCGCAAACAGCAGAACTCTAACTAAAATAGCTTAAACGATATTAGTGGTTCAATACCAATGTTTTAGGAATTATGACAACAAAATGTTGATAATTAATGAAAAATCGTTTTGTGAAGTATACAAAGGCGGTTCTTCCAAGCCAATTGATATACAGCTGTCACCCTGATATTTCTAAAAACGCAGACGTCTGATCTTCTGAAACCATATAAGAACAACCTACATTCATGGAGGTTTTAAGTCGTTTCGTCAAAAAATCGAAAATTATAAAAACTATTCAAAAATTTAGTTTTTTTCTTTTCGCCCTCGTAAGCTGGCAACACCACAACGTCAGAACGCTATATCTGATATTGTAAAAAAGCTGAACAAATTATCTTTTTCTGAGTGCAAACAGCCGAACTCTAACTAAAAGAGCTTAAACGATATTAGCGGTTCAATACCAATGTTTTAGGAATTATGACAACAAAATGTTGATAATTAATGAAAAATCGTTTTGTGAAGTATACAAAGGCGGTTCATCCAAGCCAATTGATATACAGCTGTCAACTTGATATTTCTAAAAACGCAGACGTCTTTTCTACTGAAACCATATAAGAATAACCTACATTCATGGAGGTTTTAAGTCGTTTCGTCAAATAATCAAAAAATATAAAAACTATTCAAAAATTTAGTTTTTTTCTTTTCACCCTCGTAAACTGGCAACACCACAACGTCAGAACGCTATATCTGATATTGTAAAAAAGCTGAACAAATTATCTTTTTCTGAGTGCAAACAGCAGAACTCTAACTAAAATAGCTTAAACGATATTAGTGGTTCAATACCAATGTTTTAGGAATTATGACAACAAAATGTTGATAATTAATGAAAAATCGTTTTGTGAAGTATACAAAGGCGGTTCTTCCAAGCCAATTGATATACAGCTGTCACCCTGATATTTCTAAAAACGCAGACGTCTGATCTTCTGAAACCATATAAGAACAACCTACATTCATGGAGGTTTTAAGTCGTTTCGTCAAAAAATCGAAAAATATAAAAACTATTCAAAAATATAGTTTTTTTCTTTTCACCCTCGTAAACTGGCAACACCACAACGTCAGAACGCTATATCTGATATTGTAAAAAAGCTGAACAAATTATCTTTCTCTGAGTGCAAACAGCAGAACTCTACCTAAAATAGCTTAACAGCTATTAGCGGTTCAATACCAATATTTTAGGAATTATGACAAAAAAATGTTGATAATTAATTAAAAATCGTTTCGTGAAGTATACAAAGGCGGTTCTTCCAAGCCAATTGATATACAGCTGTCAACCTGATATTTTTAAAATCGCAGACGTCTGTTCTACTGAAACCATATAAGAATAACCTACATTCATGGAGGTTTTAAGTCGTTTCGTCAAATAATCGAAAAATATAAAAACTATTCAAAAATTTAGTTTTTTTCTTTTCACCCTCGTAAACTGGCAACACCACAACGTCAGAACGCTATATCTGATATTGTAAAAAAGCTGAACAAATTATCTTTTTCTGAGTGCAAACAGCAGAACTCTAACTAAAATAGCTTAAACGATATTAGCGGTTCAATACCAATGTTTTAGGAATTATGACAAAAAAATGTTGATAATTAATGAAAAATCGTTTTGTGAAGTATACAAAGGGGGTTCTTCCAAGCCAATTGATATACAGCTGTCAACCTGATATTTCTAAAAACGCAGACGTCTGTTCTACTGAAACCATATAAGAATAACCTACATTCATGGAGGTTTTAAGTCGTTTCGTCAAATAATCGAAAAATATAAAAACTATTCAAAAATTTAGTTTTTTTCTTTTCGCCCTCGTAAGCTGGCAACACCACAACGTCAGAACGCTATATCTGATATTGTAAAAAAGCTGAACAAATTATCTTTTTCTGAGTGCAAACAGCAGAACTCTAACTAAAAGAGCTTAAACGATATTAGCGGTTCAATACCAATGTTTTAGGAATTATGACAACAAAATGTTGATAATTAATGAAAAATCGTTTTGTGAAGTATACAAAGGCGGTTCATCCAAGCCAATTGATATACAGCTGTCAACCTGATATTTTTAAAATCGCAGACGTCTGTTCTACTGAAACCATATAAGAATAACCTACATTCATGGAGGTTTTAAGTCGTTTCGTCAAATAATCGAAAAATATAAAAACTATTCAAAAATTTAGTTTTTTTTCTTTTCACCCTCATAAACTGGCAACACCACAACGTCAGAACGCTATATCTGATATTGTAAAAAAGCTGAACAAATTATCTTTTTCTGAGTGCAAACAGCAGAACTCTAACTAAAATAGCTTAAACGATATTAGTGGTTCAATACCAATGTTTTAGGAATTATGACAACAAAATGTTGATAATTAATGAAAAATCGTTTTGTGAAGTATACAAAGGCGGTTCTTCCAAGCCAATTGATATACAGCTGTCACCCTGATATTTCTAAAAACGCAGACGTCTGATCTTCTGAAACCATATAAGAACAACCTACATTCATGGAGGTTTTAAGTCGTTTCGTCAAAAAATCGAAAAATATAAAAACTATTCAAAAATTAATTTTTTTCTTTTCGCCCTCGTAAGCTGGCAACACCACAACGTCAGAACGCTATATCTGATATTGTAAAAAAGCTGAACAAATTATCTTTTTCTGAGTGCAAACACCAGAACTCTAACTAAAATAGCTTAAACGATATTAGTGGTTCAATACCAATGTTTTAGGAATTATGACAACAAAATGTTGATAATTAATGAAAAATCGTTTTGTGAAGTATACAAAGGCGGTTCTTCCAAGCCAATTGATATACAGCTGTCAACCTGATATTTTTAAAATCGCAGACGTCTGTTCTACTGAAACCATATAAGAATAACCTACATTCATGGAGGTTTTAAGTCGTTTCGTCAAATAATCGAAAAATATAAAAAACTATTCAAAAATTTAGTTTTTTTCTTTTCACCCTCGTAAACTGGCAACACCACAACGTCAGAACGCTATATCTGATATTGTAAAAAAGCTGAACAAATTATCTTTTTCTGAGTGCAAACAGCAGAACTCTAACTAAAATAGCTTAAACGATATTAGCGGTTCAATACCAATGTTTTAGGAATTATGACAAAAAAATGTTGATAATTAATGAAAAATCGTTTTGTGAAGTATACAAAGGGGGTTCTTCCAAGCCAATTGATATACAGCTGTCAACCTGATATTTCTAAAAACGCAGACGTCTGTTCTACTGAAACCATATAAGAATAACCTACATTCATGGAGGTTTTAAGTCGTTTCGTCAAATAATCGAAAAATATAAAAACTATTCAAAAATTTAGTTTTTTTCTTTTCACCCTCGTAAACTGGCAACACCACAACGTCAGAACGCTATATCTGATATTGTAAAAAAGCTGAACAAATTATCTTTTTCTGAGTGCAAACAGCAGAACTCTAACTAAAATAGCTTAAACGATATTAGTGGTTCAATACCAATGTTTTAGGAATTATGACAACAAAATGTTGATAATTAATGAAAAATCGTTTTGTGAAGTATACAAAGGCGGTTCTTCCAAGCCAATTGATATACAGCTGTCACCCTGATATTTCTAAAAACGCAGACGTCTTTTCTACTGAAACCATATAAGAATAACCTACATTCATGGAGGTTTTAAGTCGTTTCGTCAAAAAATCGAAAAATATAAAAACTATTCAAAAATATAGTTTTTTTCTTTTCACCCTCGTAAACTGGCAACACCACAATTTCAGAACGCTATATCTGATATTGTAAAAAAGCTGAACAAATTATCTTTCTCTGAGTGCAAACAGCAGAACTCTACCTAAAATAGCTTAACAGCTATTAGCGGTTCAATACCAATATTTTAGGAATTATGACAAAAAAATGTTGATAATTAATTAAAAATCGTTTCGTGAAGTATACAAAGGCGGTTCTTCCAAGCCAATTGATATACAGCTGTCAACCTGATATTTTTAAAATCGCAGACGTCTGTTCTACTGAAACCATATAAGAATAACCTACATTCATGGAGGTTTTAAGTCGTTTCGTCAAATAATCGAAAAATATAAAAACTATTCAAAAATTTAGTTTTTTTCTTTTCACCCTCGTAAACTGGCAACACCACAACGTCAGAACGCTATATCTGATATTGTAAAAAAGCTGAACAAATTATCTTTTTCTGAGTGCAAACAGCAGAACTCTAACTAAAATAGCTTAAACGATATTAGTGGTTCAATACCAATGTTTTAGGAATTATGACAACAAAATGTTGATAATTAATGAAAAATCGTTTTGTGAAGTATACAAAGGCGGTTCTTCCAAGCCAATCGATATACAGCTATCACCCTGATATTTCTAAAAACGCAGACGTCTGATCTTCTGAAACCATATAAGAACAACCTACATTCATGGAGGTTTTAAGTCGTTTCGTCAAAAAATCGAAAATTATAAAAACTATTCAAAAATTTAGTTTTTTTCTTTTCGCCCTCGTAAGCTGGCAACACCACAACGTCAGAACGCTATATCTGATATTGTAAAAAAGCTGAACAAATTATCTTTTTCTGAGTGCAAACAGCAGAACTCTAACTAAAAGAGCTTAAACGATATTAGCGGTTCAATACCAATGTTTTAGGAATTATGACAACAAAATGTTGATAATTAATGAAAAATCGTTTTGTGAAGTATACAAAGGCGGTTCATCCAAGCCAATTGATATACAGCTGTCAACTTGATATTTCTAAAAACGCAGACGTCTTTTCTACTGAAACCATATAAGAATAACCTACATTCATGGAGGTTTTAAGTCGTTTCGTCAAAAAATCGAAAAATATAAAAACTATTCAAAAATATAGTTTTTTTCTTTTCACCCTCGTAAACTGGCAACACCACAACGTCAGAACGCTATATCTGATATTGTAAAAAAGCTGAACAAATTATCTTTTTCTGAGTGCAAACAGCAGAACTCTAACTAAAATAGCTTAAACTATATTAGCGGTTCAATACCAATGTTTTAGGAATTATGACAAAAAAATGTTGATAATTAATGAAAAATCGTTTTGTGAAGTATACAAAGGGGGTTCTTCCAAGCCAATTGATATACAGCTGTCAACCTGATATTTCTAAAAACGCAGACGTCTGTTCTACTGAAACCATATAAGAATAACCTACATTCATGGAGGTTTTAAGTCGTTTCGTCAAATAATCGAAAAATATAAAAACTATTCAAAAATTTAGTTTTTTTCTTTTCACCCTCGTAAACTGGCAACACCACAACGTCAGAACGCTATATCTGATATTGTAAAAAAGCTGAACAAATTATCTTTTTCTGAGTGCAAACACCAGAACTCTAACTAAAATAGCTTAAACGATATTAGTGGTTCAATACCAATGTTTTAGGAATTATGACAACAAAATGTTGATAATTAATGAAAAATCGTTTTGTGAAGTATACAAAGGCGGTTCTTCCAAGCCAATTGATATACAGCTGTCACCCTGATATTTCTAAAAACGCAGACGTCTGATCTTCTGAAACCATATAAGAACAACCTACATTCATGGAGGTTTTAAGTCGTTTCGTCAAAAAATCGAAAATTATAAAAACTATTCAAAAATTTAGTTTTTTTCTTTTCGCCCTCGTAAGCTGGCAACACCACAACGTCAGAACGCTATATCTGATATTGTAAAAAAGCTGAACAAATTATCTTTTTCTGAGTGCAAACAGCAGAACTCTAACTAAAAGAGCTTAAACGATATTAGCGGTTCAATACCAATGTTTTAGGAATTATGACAACAAAATGTTGATAATTAATGAAAAATCGTTTTGTGAAGTATACAAAGGCGGTTCATCCAAGCCAATTGATATACAGCTGTCAACTTGATATTTCTAAAAACGCAGACGTCTTTTCTACTGAAACCATATAAGAATAACCTACATTCATGGAGGTTTTAAGTCGTTTCGTCAAAAAATCGAAAAATATAAAAACTATTCAAAAATATAGTTTTTTTTCTTTTCACCCTCGTAAACTGGCAACACCACAACGTCAGAACGCTATATCTGATATTGTAAAAAAGCTGAACAAATTATCTTTCTCTGAGTGCAAACAGCAGAACTCTACCTAAAATAGCTTAACAGCTATTAGCGGTTCAATACCAATATTTTAGGAATTATGACAAAAAAATGTTGATAATTAATTAAAAATCGTTTCGTGAAGTATACAAAGGCGGTTCTTCCAAGCCAATTGATATACAGCTGTCAACCTGATATTTTTAAAATCGCAGACGTCTGTTCTACTGAAACCATATAAGAATAACCTACATTCATGAAGGTTTTAAGTCGTTTCGTCAAATAATCGAAAAATATAAAAACTATTCAAAAATTTAGTTTTTTTCTTTTCACCCTCGTAAACTGGCAACACCACAACGTCAGAACGCTATATCTGATATTGTAAAAAAGCTGAACAAATTATCTTTTTCTGAGTGCAAACACCAGAACTCTAACTAAAATAGCTTAAACGATATTAGTGGTTCAATACCAATGTTTTAGGAATTATGACAACAAAATGTTGATAATTAATGAAAAATCGTTTTGTGAAGTATACAAAGGCGGTTCTTCCAAGCCAATTGATATACAGCTGTCACCCTGATATTTCTAAAAACAGAGACGTCTGATCTTCTGAAACCATATTAGAACAACCTACATTCATGGAGGTTTTAAGTCGTTTCGTCAAAAAATCGAAAAATATAAAAACTATTCAAAAATTAATTTTTTTCTTTTCGCCCTCGTAAGCTGGCAACACCACAACGTCAGAACGCTATATCTGATATTGTAAAAAAGCTGAACAAATTATCTTTTTCTGAGTGCAAACAGCAGAACTCTAACTAAAATAGCTTAAACGATATTAGCGGTTCAATACCAATGTTTTAGGAATTATGACAACAAAATGTTGATAATTAATGAAAAATCGTTTTGTGAAGTATACAAAGGCGGTTCTTCCAAGCCAATTGATATACAGCTGTCAACTTGATATTTCTAAAAACGCAGACGTCTGATCTTCTGAAACCATATAAGAACAACCTACATTCATGGAGGTTTTAAGTCGTTTCGTCAAAAAATCGAAAATTATAAAAACTATTCAAAAATTTAGTTTTTTTCTTTTCGCCCTCGTAAGCTGGCAACACCACAACGTCAGAACGCTATATCTGATATTGTAAAAAAGCTGAACAAATTATCTTTTTCTGAGTGCAAACAGCAGAACTCTAACTAAAATAGCTTAAACGATATTAGCGGTTCAATACCAATGTTTTAGGAATTATGACAACAAAATGTTGATAATTAATGAAAAATCGTTTTGTGAAGTATACAAAGGCGGTTCATCCAAGCCAATTGATATACAGCTGTCAACTTGATATTTCTAAAAACGCAGACGTCTGTTCTACTGAAACCATATAAGAATAACCTACATTCATGGAGGTTTTAAGTCGTTTCGTCAAAAAATCGAAAAATATAAAAACTATTCAAATATATAGTTTTTTTCTTTTCACCCTCGTAAACTGGCAACACCACAACGTCAGAACGTTATATCTGATATTGTAAAAAAGCTGAACAAATTATCTTTCTCTGAGTGCAAACAGCAGAACTCTACCTAAAATAGCTTAACAGCTATTAGCGGTTCAATACCAATATTTTAGGAATTATGACAAAAAAATGTTGATAATTAATGAAAAATCGTTTTGTGAAGTATACAAAGGCGGTTCTTCCAAGCCAATTGATATACAGCTGTCAACCTGATATTTCTAAAAACGCAGACGTCTGTTCTACTGAAACCATATAAGAATAACCTACATTCATGGAGGTTTTAAGTCGTTTCGTCAAATAATCGAAAAATATAAAAACTATTCAAAAATTTAGTTTTTTTCTTTTCACCCTCGTAAACTGGCAACACCACAACGTCAGAACGCTATATCTGATATTGTAAAAAAGCTGAACAAATTATCTTTTTCTGAGTGCAAACACCAGAACTCTAACTAAAATAGCTTAAACGATATTAGTGGTTCAATACCAATGTTTTAGGAATTATGACAACAAAATGTTGATAATTAATGAAAAATCGTTTTGTGAAGTATACAAAGGCGGTTCTTCCAAGCCAATTGATATACAGCTGTCACCCTGATATTTCTAAAAACGCAGACGTCTGATCTTCTGAAACCATATAAGAACAACCTACATTCATGGAGGTTTTAAGTCGTTTCGTCAAAAAATCGAAAATTTTAAAAACTATTCAAAAATTTAGTTTTTTTCTTTTCGCCCTCGTAAGCTGGCAACACCACAACGTCAGAACGCTATATCTGATATTGTAAAAAAGCTGAACAAATTATCTTTTTCTGAGTGCAAACAGCAGAACTCTAACTAAAAGAGCTTAAACGATATTAGCGGTTCAATACCAATGTTTTAGGAATTATGACAACAAAATGTTGATAATTAATGAAAAATCGTTTTGTGAAGTATACAAAGGCGGTTCATCCAAGCCAATTGATATACAGCTGTCAACTTGATATTTCTAAAAACGCAGACGTCTTTTCTACTGAAACCATATAAGAATAACCTACATTCATGGAGGTTTTAAGTCGTTTCGTCAAAAAATCGAAAAATATAAAAACTATTCAAAAATATAGTTTTTTTCTTTTCACCCTCGTAAACTGGCAACACCACAACGTCAGAACGCTATATCTGATATTGTAAAAAAGCTGAACAAATTATCTTTCTCTGAGTGCAAACAGCAGAACTCTACCTAAAATAGCTTAACAGCTATTAGCGGTTCAATACCAATATTTTAGGAATTATGACAAAAAAATGTTGATAATTAATTAAAAATCGTTTCGTGAAGTATACAAAGGCGGTTCTTCCAAGCCAATTGATATACAGCTGTCAACCTGATATTTTTAAAATCGCAGACGTCTGTTCTACTGAAACCATATAAGAATAACCTACATTCATGAAGGTTTTAAGTCGTTTCGTCAAATAATCGAAAAATATAAAAACTATTCAAAAATTTAGTTTTTTTCTTTTCACCCTCGTAAACTGGCAACACCACAACGTCAGAACGCTATATCTGATATTGTAAAAAAGCTGAACAAATTATCTTTCTCTGAGTGCAAACAGCAGAACTCTACCTAAAATAGCTCAAAAGATATTAGCGGTTCAATACCAATGTTTTAGGAATTATGACAAAAAAATGTTGATAATTAATGAAAAATCGTTTTGTGAAGTATACAAAGGCGGTTCTTCCAAGCCAATTGATATACAGCTGTCAACCTGATATTTCTAAAAACGCAGACGTCTGATCTTCTGCAACCATATAAGAATAACCTACATTCATGGAGGTTATAAGTCGTTTCGTCAAAAAATCGAAAAATATAAAAACTATTCAAAAATTTAGTTTTTTTTTATTCGCCCTCGTAAACTGGCAACACCACAACGTCAGAACGCTATATCTGATATTGTAAAAAAGCTGAACAAATTATCTTTTTCTGAGTGCAAACAGCAGAACTCTAACTAAAATAGCTTAAACGGTATTAGCGGTTCAATACCAATGTTTTTCGAGTTATGACAACAAAATGTTGATAATTAATGAAAAATCGTTTTGTGAAGTATACAAAGGCGGTTCTTCCAAGCCAATTGATATACAGCTGTCAACCTGATATTTCTAAAAACGCAGACGTCTGTTCCACTGAAACCATATAAGAATAACCTACATTCATGGAGGTTTTAAGTCGTTTCGTCAAATAATCGAAAAATATAAAAACTATTCAAAAATTTAGTTTTTTTCTTTTCGCCCTCGTAAGCTGGCAACACCACAACGTCAGAACGCTATATCTGATATTGTAAAAAAGCTGAACAAATTATCTTTTTCTGAGTGCAAATAGCAGAACTCTAACTAAAAGAGCTTAAACGATATTAGCGGTTCAATACCAATGTTTTAGGAATTATGACAACAAAATGTTGATAATTAATGAAAAATCGTTTTGTGAAGTATACAAAGGCGGTTCATCCAAGCCAATTGATATACAGCTGTCAACTTGATATTTCTAAAAACGCAGATGTCTTTTCTACTGAAACCATATAAGAATAACCTACATTCATGGAGGTTTTAAGTCGTTTCGTCAAATAATCGAAAAATATAAAAACTATTCAAAAATTTAGTTTTTTTCTTTTCGCCCTCGTAAGCTGGCAACACCACAACGTCAGAACGCTATATCTGATATTGTAAAAAAGCTGAACAAATTATCTTTTTCTGAGTGCAAACAGCAGAACTCTAACTAAAATAGCTTAAACGATATTAGCGGTTCAATACCAATGTTTTAGGAATTATGACAACAAAATGTTGATAATTAATGAAAAATCGTTTTGTGAAGTATACAAAGGCGGTTCATCCAAGCCAATTGATATACAGCTGTCAACTTGATATTTCTAAAAACGCAGACGTCTGTTCTACTGAAACCATATAAGAATAACCTACATTCATGGAGGTTTTAAGTCGTTTCGTCAAAAAATCGAAAAATATAAAAACTATTCAAATATATAGTTTTTTTCTTTTCACCCTCGTAAACAGGCAACACCACAACGTCAGAACGTTATATCTGATATTGTTAAAAAGCTGAACAAATTATCTTTCTCTGAGTGCAAACAGCAGAACTCTACCTAAAATAGCTTAAAAGATATTAGCGGTTCAATACCAATGTTTTAGGAATTATGACAAAAAAATGTTGATAATTAATGAAAAATCGTTTTGTGAAGTATACAAAGGCGGTTCTTCCAAGCCAATTGATATACAGCTGTCAACTTGATATTTCTAAAAACGCAGACGTCTGATCTTCTGAAACCATATAAGAACAACCTACATTCGTGGAGGTTTTAAGTCGTTTCGTCAAAAAATCGAAAATTATAAAAACTATTCAAAAATTTAGTTTTTTTCTTTTCGCCCTCGTAAGCTGGCAACACCACAACGTCAGAACGCTATATCTGATATTGTAAAAAAGCTGAACAAATTATCTTTTTCTGAGTGCAAACAGCAGAACTCTAACTAAAATAGCTTAAACGATATTAGCGGTTCAATACCAATGTTTTAGGAATTATGACAAAAAAATGTTGATAATTAATGAAAAATCGTTTTGTGAAGTATACAAAGGCGGTTCTTCCAAGCCAATTGATATACAGCTGTCAACCTGATATTTCTAAAAACGCAGACGTCTGATCTTCTGCAACCATATAAGAATAACCTACATTCATGGAGGTTTTAAGTCGTTTCGTCAAATAATCGAAAAATATAAAAACTATTCAAAAATTTAGTTTTTTTCTTTTCACCCTCGTAAACTGGCAACACCACAACGTCAGAACGCTATATCTGATATTGTAAAAAAGCTGAACAAATTATCTTTTTCTGAGTGCAAACAGCAGAACTCTAACTAAAATAGCTTAAACGATATTAGCGGTTCAATACCAATGTTTTAGGAATTATGACAACAAAATGTTGATAATTAATGAAAAATCGTTTTGTGAAGTATACAAAGGCGGTTCTTCCAAGCCAATTGATATACAGCTGTCAACCTGATATTTCTAAAAACGCAGACGTCTGTTCTACTGAAACCATATAAGAATAACCTACATTCATGGAGGTTTTAAGTCGTTTCGTCAAATAATCGAAAAATATAAAAACTATTCAAAAATTTAGTTTTTTTCTTTTCGCCCTCGTAAGCTGGCAACACCACAACGTCAGAACGCTATATCTGATATTGTAAAAAAGCTGAACAAATTATCTTTTTCTGAGTGCAAACAGCAGAACTCTAACTAAAATAGCTTAAACGATATTAGCGGTTCAATACCAATGTTTTAGGAATTATGACAACAAAATGTTGATAATTAATGAAAAATCGTTTTGTGAAGTATACAAAGGCGGTTCATCCAAGCCAATTGATATACAGCTGTCAACTTGATATTTCTAAAAACGCAGACGTCTGTTCTACTGAAACCATATAAGAATAACCTACATTCATGGAGGTTTTAAGTCGTTTCGTCAAAAAATCGAAAAATATAAAAACTATTCAAATATATAGTTTTTTTCTTTTCACCCTCGTAAACAGGCAACACCACAACGTCAGAACGTTATATCTGATATTGTGAAAAAGCTGAACAAATTATCTTTCTCTGAGTGCAAACAGCAGAACTCTACCTAAAATAGCTTAAAAGATATTAGCGGTTCAATACCAATGTTTTAGGAATTATGACAAAAAAATGTTGATAATTAATGAAAAATCGTTTTGTGAAGTATACAAAGGCGGTTCTTCCAAGCCAATTGATATACAGCTGTCAACTTGATATTTCTAAAAACGCAGACGTCTGATCTTCTGAAACCATATAAGAACAACCTACATTCATGGAGGTTTTAAGTCGTTTCGTCAAAAAATCGAAAATTATAAAAACTATTCAAAAATTTAGTTTTTTTCTTTTCGCCCTCGTAAGCTGGCAACACCACAACGTCAGAACGCTATATCTGATATTGTAAAAAAAGCTGAACAAATTATCTTTTTCTGAGTGCAAACAGCAGAACTCTAACTAAAATAGCTTAAACGATATTAGCGGTTCAATACCAATGTTTTAGGAATTATGACAAAAAAATGTTGATAATTAATGAAAAATCGTTTTGTGAAGTATACAAAGGCGGTTCTTCCAAGCCAATTGATATACAGCTGTCAACCTGATATTTCTAAAAACGCAGACGTCTGATCTTCTGCAACCATATAAGAATAACCTACATTCATGGAGGTTTTAAGTCGTTTCGTCAAATAATCGAAAAATATAAAAACTATTCAAAAATTTAGTTTTTTTCTTTTCACCCTCGTAAACTGGCAACACCACAACGTCAGAACGCTATATCTGATATTGTAAAAAAGCTGAACAAATTATCTTTTTCTGAGTGCAAACAGCAGAACTCTAACTAAAATAGCTTAAACGATATTAGCGGTTCAATACCAATGTTTAGGAATTATGACAACAAAATGTTGATAATTAATGAAAAATCGTTTTGTGAAGTATACAAAGGCGGTTCATCCAAGCCAATTGATATACAGCTGTCAACTTGATATTTCTAAAAACGCAGACGTCTGTTCTACTGAAACCATATAAGAATAACCTACATTCATGGAGGTTTTAAGTCGTTTCGTCAAAAAATCGAAAAATATAAAAACTATTCAAATATATAGTTTTTTTCTTTTCACCCTCGTAAACTGGCAACACCACAACGTCAGAACGTTATATCTGATATTGTAAAAAAGCTGAACAAATTATCTTTCTCTGAGTGCAAACAGCAGAACTCTACCTAAAATAGCTTAAAAGATATTAGCAGTTCAATACCAATGTTTTAGGAATTATGACAAAAAAATGTTGATAATTAATGAAAAATCGTTTTGTGAAGTATACAAAGGCGGTTCTTCCAAGCCAATTGATATACAGCTGTCAACCTGATATTTCTAAAAACGCAGACGTCTGATCTTCTGCAACCATATAAGAATAACCTACATTCATGGAGGTTTTAAGTCGTTTCGTCAAATAATCGAAAAATATAAAAACTATTCAAAAATTTAGTTTTTTTCTTTTCAACCTCGTAAGCTGGCAACACCACAACGTCAGAACGCTATATCTGATATTGTAAAAAAGCTGAACAAATTATCTTTTTCTGAGTGCAAACAGCAGAACTCTAACTAAAATAGCTTAAACGATATTAGCGGTTCAATACCAATGTTTTAGGAATTATGACAACAAAATGTTGATAATTAATGAAAAATCGTTTTGTGAAGTATACAAAGGCGGTTCATCCAAGCCAATTGATATACAGCTGTCCAACTTGATATTTCTAAAAACGCAGACGTCTGTTCTACTGAAAACCATATAAGAATAACCTACATTCATGGAGGTTTTAAGGTCGTTTCGTCAAATAATCGAAAAATATAAAAACTATTCAAAAATTTAGTTTTTTTCTTTTCGCCCTCGTAAGCTGGCAACACCACAACGTCAGAACGCTATATCTGATATTGTAAAAAAGCTGAACAAATTATCTTTTTCTGAGTGCAAACAGCAGAACTCTAACTAAAATAGCTTAAACGATATTAGCGGTTCAATACCAATGTTTTAGGAATTATGACAACAAAATGTTGATAATTAATGAAAAATCGTTTTGTGAAGTATACAAAGGCGGTTCATCCAAGCCAATTGATATACAGCTGTCAACTTGATATTTCTAAAAACGCAGACGTCTGTTCTACTGAAACCATATAAGAATAACCTACATTCATGGAGGTTTTAAGTCGTTTCGTCAAAAAATCGAAAAATATAAAAACTATTCAAATATATAGTTTTTTTCTTTTCACCCTCGTAAACAGGCAACACCACAACGTCAGAACGTTATATCTGATATTGTGAAAAAGCTGAACAAATTATCTTTCTCTGAGTGCAAACAGCAGAACTCTACCTAAAATAGCTTAAAAGATATTAGCGGTTCAATACCAATGTTTTAGGAATTATGACAAAAAAATGTTGATAATTAATGAAAAA
Source organism: Metopolophium dirhodum (assembly GCF_019925205.1). Taxonomy (NCBI): domain Eukaryota; kingdom Metazoa; phylum Arthropoda; class Insecta; order Hemiptera; family Aphididae; genus Metopolophium; species Metopolophium dirhodum. The sequence continues at coordinate 47,010 of NW_026869898.1, read as the reverse complement.
TCGTTTTGTGAAGTATACAAAGGCGGTTCTTCCAAGCCAATTGATATACAGCTGTCAACTTGATATTTCTAAAAACGCAGACGTCTGATCTTCTGAAACCATATAAGAACAACCTACATTCATGGAGGTTTTAAGTCGTTTCGTCAAAAAATCGAAAATTATAAAAACTATTCAAAAATTTAGTTTTTTTCTTTTCGCCCTCGTAAGCTGGCAACACCACAACGTCAGAACGCTATATCTGATATTGTAAAAAAGCTGAACAAATTATCTTTTTCTGAGTGCAAACAGCAGAACTCTAACTAAAATAGCTTAAACGATATTAGCGGTTCAATACCAATGTTTTAGGAATTATGACAAAAAAATGTTGATAATTAATGAAAAATCGTTTTGTGAAGTATACAAAGGCGGTTCTTCCAAGCCAATTGATATACAGCTGTCAACCTGATAATTCTAAAAACGCAGACGTCTGATCTTCTGCAACCATATAAGAATAACCTACATTCATGGAGGTTTTAAGTCGTTTCGTCAAATAATCGAAAAATATAAAAACTATTCAAAAATTTAGTTTTTTTCTTTTCGCCCTCGTAAGCTGGCAACACCACAACGTCAGAACGCTATATCTGATACTGTAAAAAATCTGAACAAATTATCTTTCTCTGAGTGCAAACAGCAGAACTCTACCTAAAATAGCTTAAAAGATATTAGCGGTTCAATACCAATGTTTTAGGAATTATGACAAAAAAATGTTGATAATTTATTAAAAATCGTTTTGTGAAGTATACAAAGGCGGTTCTTCCAAGCCAATTGATATACAGCTGTAAACCTGATATTTTTAAAAACGCAGACGTCTGTTCTACTGAAACCATATAAGAATAACCTACATTCATGGAGGTTTTAAGTCGTTTCGTCAAATAATCGAAAAATATTAAAACTATTCAAAAATTTAGTTTTTTTCTTTTCACCCTCGTAAACTGGCAACACCACAATGTCAGAACGCTATATCTGATATTGTAAAAAAGCTGAACAAATTATCTTTTTCTGAATGCAAACAGCAGAAATCTAACTAAAATAGCTTAAACGATATTAGCGGTTCAATACCAATGTTTTAGAAATTATGACATCAAAATGTTGATAATTAATGAAAAATCGTTTTGTGAAGTATACAAAGGCGGTTCTTCCAAGCCAATTGATATACAGGTGTCAACCTGATATTTCTAAAAAACAAGACGTCTGTTCTACTGAAACCATATAAGAATAACCTACATTCATGGAGGTTGTAAGTCGTTTCGTCAAATAATCGAAAGATATAAAAACTATTCAAAAATTTAGTTTTTTTCTTTTCACCCTCGTAAACTGGCAACACCACAATGTCAGAACGCTATATCTGATATTGTAAAAAAGCTGAACAAATTATCTTTTTCTGAGTGCAAACAGCAGAACTCTAACTAAAATAGCTTAAACGATATTAGCGGTTCAATACCAATGTTTTAGAAATTATGACAACAAAATGTTGATAATTAATGAAAAATCGGTTTGTGAAGTATACAAAGGCGGTTCTTCCAAGCCAATTGATATACAGCTGTCAACCTGATATTTCTAAAAACGCAGACGTCTGTTCTACTGAAACCATATAAGAATAACCTACATTCATGGAGGTTTTAAGTCGTTTCGTCAAAAAATCGAAAAATATAAAAACTATTCAAAAATATAGTTTTTTTCTTTTCACCCTTGTAAACTGGCAACACCACAATGTCAGAACGCTATATCTGATATTGTAAAAAAGCTGAACAAATTATCTTTTTCTGAGTGCAAACAGCAGAACTCTAACTAAAATAGCTTAAACGATATTAGCGGTTCAATACCAATGTTTTAGGAATTATGACAACAAAATGTTGATAATTAATGAAAAATCGTTTTGTGAAGTATACAAAGGCGGTTCTTCCAAGCCAATTGATATACAGCTGTCAACCTGATATTTCTAAAAACGCAGACGTCTGTTCTACTGAAACCATATAAGAATAACCTACATTCATGGAGGTTTTAAGTCGTTTCGTCAAATAATCGAAAAATATAAAAACTATTCAAAAATTTAGTTTTTTTCTTTTCGCCCTCGTAAACTGGCAACACCACAATGTCAGAACGCTATTTCTGATATTGTAAAAAAGATGAACAAATTATCTTTCTCTGAGTGCAAACAGCAGAACTCTACCTAAAATAGCTTAAAAGATATTAGCGGTTCAATACCAATGTTTTAGGAATTATGACAAAAAAATGTTGATAATTAATGAAAAATCGTTTTGTGAAGTATACAAAGGAGGTTCTTCCAAGCCAATTGATATACAGCTGTCAACCTGATATTTCTAAAAACGCAGACGTCTGTTCTACTGAAACCATATAAGAATAACCTACATTCATGGAGGTTTTAAGTCGTTTCGTCAAAAAATCGAAAAATATAAAAACTATTCAAAAATTTAGTTTTTTTCTTTTCACCCTCGTAAACTGGCAACACCACAACGTCAGAACGCTATATCTGATATTGTAAAAAAGCTGAACAAATTATCTTTCTCTGAGTGCAAACAGCAGAACTCTACCTAAAATAGCTTAACAGCTATTTGCGGTTCAATACCAATATTTTAGGAATTATGACAAAAAAATGTTGATAATTAATTAAAAATCGTTTTGTGAAGTATACAAAGGCGGTTCTTCCAAGCCAATTGATATACAGCTGTCAACCTGATATTTTTAAAAACGCAGACGTCTGTTCTACTGAAACCATATAAGAATAACCTACATTCATGGAGGTTAAAGTCGTTTCGTCAAATAATCGAAAAATATAAAAACTATTCAAAAATTTAGTTTTTTTCTTTTCGCCCTCGTAAACTGGCAACACCACAATGTCAGAACGCTATTTCTGATATTGTAAAAAAGCTGAACAAATTATCTTTCTCTGAGTGCAAACAGCAGAACTCTACCTAAAATAGCTTAAAAGATATTAGCGGTTCAATACCAATGTTTTAGGAATTATGACAAAAAAATGTTGATAATTAATGAAAAATCGTTTTGTGAAGTATACAAAGGCGGTTCTTCCAAGCCAATTGATATACAGCTGTCAACCTGATATTTCTAAAAACGCAGACGTCTGTTCTACTGAAACCATATAAGAATAACCTACATTCATGGAGGTTTTAAGTCGTTTCGTCAAAAAAATATAAAAACTATTCAAAAATTTAGTTTTTTTCTTTTCACCCTCGTAAACTGGCAACACCACAACGTCAGAACGCTATATCTGATATTGTAAAAAAGCTGAACAAATTATCTTTCTCTGAGTGCAAACAGCAGAACTCTACCTAAAATAGCTTAACAGCTATTAGCGGTTCAATACCAATATTTTAGGAATTATGACAAAAAAATGTTGATAATTAATTAAAAATCGTTTTGTGAAGTATACAAAGGCGGTTCTTCCAAGCCAATTGATATACAGCTGTCAACCTGATATTTTTAAAATCGCAGACGTCTGTTCTACTGAAACCGTATAATAATAACCTACATTCATGGAGGTTTTAAGTCGTTTCGTCAAATAATCGAAAAATATAAAAACTATTCAAAAATTTAGTTTTTTTCTTTTCACCCTCGTAAACTGGCAACACCACAACGTCAGAACGCTATATCTGATATTGTAAAAAAGCTGAACAAATTATCTTTTTCTGAGTGCAAACAGCAGAACTCTAACTAAAATAGCTTAAACGATATTAGCGGTTCAATACCAATGTTTTAGGAATTATGACAACAAAATGTTGATAATTAATGAAAAATCGTTTTGTGAAGTATACAAAGGCGGTTCTTCCAAGCCAATTGATATACAGCTGTAAACCTGATATTTTTAAAAACGCAGACGTCTGTTCTACTGAAACCATATAAGAATAACCTACATTCATGGAGGTTTTAAGTCGTTTCGTCAAATAATCGAAAAATATAAAAACTATTCAAAAATTTAGTTTTTTTCTTTTCACCCTCGTAAACTGGCAACACCACAATGTCAGAACGCTATATCTGATATTGTAAAAAAGCTGAACAAATTATCTTTTTCTGAGTGCAAACAGCAGAACTCTAACTAAAATAGCTTAAACGATATTAGCGGTTCAATACCAATGTTTTAGAAATTATGACAACAAAATGTTGATAATTAATGAAAAATCGTTTTGTGAAGTATACAAAGGCGGTTCTTCCAAGCCAATTGATATACAGGTGTCAACCTGATATTTCTAAAAAAACAGACGTCTGTTCTACTGAAACCATATAAGAATAACCTACATTCATAGAGGTTTTAAGTCGTTTCGTCAAAAAATCGAAAAATATAAAAACTATTCAAAAATTTAGTTTTTTTCTTTTCACCCTCGTAAACTGGCAACACCACAATGTCAGAACACTATTTCTGATATTGTAAAAAAGCTGAACAAATTATCTTTCTCTGAGTGCAAACAGCAGAACTCTAACTAAAATAGCTTAAACGATATTAGCGGTTCAATACCAATGTTTTAGAAATTATGACAACAAAATGTTGATAATTAATGAAAAATCGTTTTGTGAAGTATACAAAGGCGGTTCTTCCAAGCCAATTGATATACAGCTGTCAACCTGATATTTCTAAAAACGCAGACGTCTGTTTTACTGAAACCATATAAGAATAACCTACATTCATGGAGGTTTTAAGTCGTTTCGTCAAATAATCGAAAAATATAAAAACTATTCAAAAATTTAGTTTTTTTCTTTTCGCCCTCGTAAGCTGGCAACACCACAACGTCAGAACGCTATATCTGATATTGTTAAAAATCTGAACAAATTATCTTTCTCTGAGTGCAAACAGCAGAACTCTACCTAAAATAGCTTAAAAGATATTAGCGGTTCAATACCAATGTTTTAGGAATTATGACAAAAAAATGTTGATAATTTATTAAAAATCGTTTTGTGAAGTATACAAAGGCGGTTCTTCCAAGCCAATTGATATACAGCTGTCAACCTGATATTTTTAAAAACGCAGACGTCTGTTCTACTGCAACCATATAAGAATAACATACATTCATGGAGGTTTTAAGTCGTTTCGTCAAATAATCGAAAGATATAAAAACTATTCAAAAATTTAGTTTTTTTCTTTTCACCCTCGTAAACTGGCAACACCACAATGTCAGAACGCTATTTCTGATAATGTAAAAAAGCTGAACAAATTATCTTTCTCTGAGTGCAAACAGCAGAACTCTACCTAAAATAGCTTAAACGATATTAGCGGTTCAATACCAATGTTTTAGGAATTATGACAAAAAAATGTTGATAATTAATGAAAAATCGTTTTGTGAAGTATACAAAGGCGGTTCTTCCAAGCCAATTGATATACAGCTGTCAACCTGATATTTCTAAAAACGCAGACGTCTGTTCTACTGAAACCATATAAGAATAACCTACATTCATGGAGGTTTTAAGTCGTTTCGTCAAATAATCGAAAAATATAAAAACTATTCAAAAATTTAGTTTTTTTCTTTTCGCCCTCGTAAGCTGGCAACACCACAACGTCAGAACGCTATATCTGATATTGTTAAAAATCTGAACAAATTATCTTTCTCTGAGTGCAAACAGCAGAACTCTACCTAAAATAGCTTAAAAGATATTAGCGGTTCAATACCAATGTTTTAGGAATTATGACAAAAAAATGTTGATAATTTATTAAAAATCGTTTTGTGAAGTATACAAAGGCGGTTCTTCCAAGCCAATTGATATACAGCTGTCAACCTGATATTTTTAAAAACGCAGACGTCTGTTCTACTGCAACCATATAAGAATAACCTACATTCATGGAGGTTTTAAGTCGTTTCGTCAAATAATCGAAAGATATAAAAACTATTCAAAAATTTAGTTTTTTTCTTTTCACCCTCGTAAACTGGCAACACCACAATGTCAGAACGCTATTTCTGATAATGTAAAAAAGCTGAACAAATTATCTTTCTCTGAGTGCAAACAGCAGAACTCTACCTAAAATAGCTTAAACGATATTAGCGGTTCAATACCAATGTTTTAGGAATTATGACAAAAAAATGTTGATAATTAATGAAAAATCGTTTTGTGAAGTATACAAAGGCGGTTCTTCCAAGCCAATTGATATACAGCTGTCAACCTGATATTTCTAAAAACGCAGACGTCTGTTCTACTGAAACCATATAAGAATAACCTACATTCATGGAGGTTTTAAGTCGTTTCGTCAAAAAAATATAAAAACTATTCAAAAATTTAGTTTTTTTCTTTTCACCCTCGTAAACTGGCAACACCACAACGTCAGAACGCTATATCTGATATTGTAAAAAAGCTGAACAAATTATCTTTTTCTGAGTGCAAACAGCAGAACTCTAACTAAAATAGCTTAAACGATATTAGCGGTTCAATACCAATGTTTTAGGAATTATGACAACAAAATGTTGATAATTAATGAAAAATCGTTTTGTGAAGTATACAAAGGCGGTTCTTCCAAGCCAATTGATATACAGCTGTAAACCTGATATTTTTAAAAACGCAGACGTCTGTTCTACTGAAACCATATAAGAATAACCTACATTCATGGAGGTTTTAAGTCGTTTCGTCAAATAATCGAAAAATATAAAAACTATTCAAAAATTTAGTTTTTTTCTTTTCACCCTCGTAAACTGGCAACACCACAATGTCAGAACGCTATATCTGATATTGTAAAAAAGCTGAAAAAATTATCTTTTTCTGAGTGCAAACAGCAGAACTCTAACTAAAATAGCTTAAACGATATTAGCGGTTCAATACCAATGTTTTAGGAATTATGACAACAAAATGTTGATAATTAATGAAAAATCGTTTTGTGAAGTATACAAAGGCGGTTCTTCCAAGCCAATTGATATACAGCTGTTAAACCTGATATTTTTAAAAACGCAGACGTCTGTTCTACTGAAACCATATAAGAATAACCTACATTCATGGAGGTTTTAAGTCGTTTCGTCAAATAATCGAAAAATATAAAAACTATTCAAAAATTTAGTTTTTTTCTTTTCACCCTCGTAAACTGGCAACACCACAATGTCAGAACGCTATATCTGATATTGTAAAAAAGCTGAACAAATTATCTTTTTCTGAGTGCAAACAGCAGAACTCTAACTAAAATAGCTTAAACGATATTAGCGGTTCAATACCAATGTTTTAGAAATTATGACAACAAAATGTTGATAATTAATGAAAAATCGTTTTGTGAAGTATACAAAGGCGGTTCTTCCAAGCCAATTGATATACAGGTGTCAACCTGATATTTCTAAAAAAACAGACGTCTGTTCTACTGAAACCATATAAGAATAACCTACATTCATGGAGGTTTTAAGTCGTTTCGTCAAAAAATCGAAAAATATAAAAACTATTCAAAAATTTAGTTTTTTTCTTTTCACCCTCGTAAACTGGCAACACCACAATGTCAGAACACTATTTCTGATAATGTAAAAAAGCTGAACAAATTATCTTTCTCTGAGTGCAAACAGCAGAACTCTAACTAAAATAGCTTAAACGATATTAGCGGTTCAATACCAATGTTTTAGAAATTATGACAACAAAATGTTGATAATTAATGAAAAATCGTTTTTGTGAAGTATACAAAGGCGGTTCTTCCAAGCCAATTGATATACAGCTGTCAACCTGATATTTCTAAAAACGCAGACGTCTGTTCTACTGAAACCATATAAGAATAACCTACATTCATGGAGGTTTTAAGTCGTTTCGTCAAAAAAATATAAAAACTATTCAAAAATTTAGTTTTTTTCTTTTCACCCTCGTAAACTGGCAACACCACAACGTCAGAACGCTATATCTGATATTGTAAAAAAGCTGAACAAATTATCTTTCTCTGAGTGCAAACAGCAGAACTCTACCTAAAATAGCTTAACAGCTATTAGCGGTTCAATACCAATATTTTAGGAATTATGACAAAAAAAATGTTGATAATTAATTAAAAATCGTTTTGTGAAGTATACAAAGGCGGTTCTTCCAAGCCAATTGATATACAGCTGTCAACCTGATATTTTTAAAAACGCAGACGTCTGTTCTACTGAAACCATATAAGAATAACCTACATTCATGGAGGTTTTAAGTCGTTTCGTCAAATAATCGAAAAATATAAAAAACTATTCAAAAATTTAGTTTTTTTCTTTTCGCCCTCGTAAGCTGGCAACACCACAACGTCAGAACGCTATATCTGATACTGTAAAAAATCTGAACAAATTATCTTTCTCTGAGTGCAAACAGCAGAACTCTACCTAAAATAGCTTAAAAGATATTAGCGGTTCAATACCAATGTTTTAGAATTATGACAAAAAAATGTTGATAATTTATTAAAAATCGTTTTGTGAAGTATACAAAGGCGGTTCTTCCAAGCCAATTGATATACAGCTGTAAACCTGATATTTTTAAAAACGCAGACGTCTGTTCTACTGAAACCATATAAGAATAACCTACATTCATGGAGGTTTTAAGTCGTTTCGTCAAATAATCGAAAAATATAAAAACTATTCAAAAATTTAGTTTTTTTCTTTTCACCCTCGTAAACTGGCAACACCACAATGTCAGAATGCTATATCTGATATTGTAAAAAAGCTGAACAAATTATCTTTTTCTGAGTGCAAACAGCAGAACTCTAACTAAAATAGCTTAAACGATATTAGCGGTTCAATACCAATGTTTTAGAAATTATGACAACAAAATGTTGATAATTAATGAAAAATCGTTTTGTGAAGTATACAAAGGCGGTTCTTCCAAGCCAATTGATATACAGGTGTCAACCTGATATTTCTAAAAAAACAGACGTCTGTTCTACTGAAACCATATAAGAATAACCTACATTCATGGAGGTTTTAAGTCGTTTCGTCAAAAAATCGAAAAATATAAAAACTATTCAAAAATTTAGTTTTTTTCTTTTCACCCTCGTAAACTGGCAACACCACAATGTCAGAACGCTATTTCTGATATTGTAAAAAAGCTGAACAAATTATCTTTCTCTGAGTGCAAACAGCAGAACTCTAACTAAAATAGCTTAAACGATATTAGCGGTTCAATACCAATATTTTAGAAATTATGACAACAAAATGTTGATAATTAATGAAAAATCGTTTTGTGAAGTATACAAAGTCGGTTCTTCCAAGCCAATTGATATACAGCTGTCAACCTGATATTTCTAAAAACGCAGACGTCTGTTCTACTGAAACCATATAAGAATAACCTACATTCATGGAGGTTTTAAGTCGTTTCGTCAAATAATCGAAAAATATAAAAACTATTCAAAAATTTAGTTTTTTTCTTTTCGCCCTCGTAAGCTGGCAACACCACAACGTCAGAACGCTATATCTGATATTGTTAAAAATCTGAACAAATTATCTTTCTCTGAGTGCAAACAGCAGAACTCTACCTAAAATAGCTTAAAAGATATTAGCGGTTCAATACCAATGTTTTAGGAATTATGACAAAAAAATGTTGATAATTTATTAAAAATCGTTTTGTGAAGTATACAAAGGCGGTTCTTCCAAGCCAATTGATATACAGCTGTCAACCTGATATTTTTAAAAACGCAGACGTCTGTTCTACTGCAACCATATAAGAATAACCTACATTCATGGAGGTTTTAAGTCATTTCGTCAAATAATCGAAAGATATAAAAACTATTCAAAAATTTAGTTTTTTTCTTTTCACCCTCGTAAACTGGCAACACCACAATGTCAGAACGCTATATCTGATATTGTAAAAAAGCTGAACAAATTATCTTTTTCTGAGTGCAAACAGCAGAACTCTAACTAAAATAGCTTAAACGATATTAGCGGTTCAATACCAATGTTTTAGGAATTATGACAACAAAATGTTGATAATTAATGAAAAATCGTTTTGTGAAGTATACAAAGGCGGTTCTTCCAAGCCAATTGATATACAGCTGTCAACTTGATATTTCTAAAAACGCAGACGTCTGTTCTACTGAAACCATATAAGAATAACCTACATTCATGGAGGTTTTAAGTCGTTTCGTCAAATAATCGAAAAATATAAAAACTATTCAAAAATTTAGTTTTTTTCTTTTCGCCCTCGTAAGCTGGCAACACCACAACGTCAGAACGCTATATCTGATATTGTTAAAAATCTGAACAAATTATCTTTCTCTGAGTGCAAACAGCAGAACTCTACCTAAAATAGCTTAAAAGATATTAGCGGTTCAATACCAATGTTTTAGGAATTATGACAAAAAAAATGTTGATAATTTATTAAAAATCGTTTTGTGAAGTATACAAAGGCGGTTCTTCCAAGCCAATTGATATACAGCTGTCAACCTGATATTTTTAAAAACGCAGACGTCTGTTCTACTGAAACCATATAAGAATAACCTACATTCATGGAGGTTTTAAGTCGTTTCGTCAAATAATCGAAAAATATAAAAACTATTCAAAAATTTAGTTTTTTTCTTTTCGCCCTCGTAAACTGGCAACACCACAATGTCAGAACGCTATTTCTGATATTGTAAAAAAGATGAACAAATTATCTTTCTCTGAGTGCAAACAGCAGAACTCTACCTAAAATAGCTTAAAAGATATTAGCGGTTCAATACCAATGTTTTAGGAATTATGACAAAAAAATGTTGAAAATTAATGAAAAATCGTTTTGTGAAGTATACAAAGGCGGTTCTTCCAAGCCAATTGATATACAGCTGTCAACCTGATATTTCTAAAAACGCAGACGTCTGTTCTACTGAAACCATATAAGAATAACCTACATTCATGGAGGTTTTAAGTCGTTTCGTCAAAAAATCGAAAAATATAAAAACTATTCAAAAATTTAGTTTTTTTCTTTTCACCCTCGTAAACTGGCAACACCACAACGTCAGAACGCTATATCTGATATTGTAAAAAAGCTGAACAAATTATCTTTCTCTGAGTGCAAACAGCAGAACTCTACCTAAAATAGCTTAACAGCTATTAGCGGTTCAATACCAATATTTTAGGAATTATGACAAAAAAATGTTGATAATTAATTAAAAATCGTTTTGTGAAGTATACAAAGGCGGTTCTTCCAAGCCAATTGATATACAGCTGTCAACCTGATATTTTTAAAAACGCAGACGTCTGTTCTACTGAAACCATATAAGAATAACCTACATTCATGGAGGTTTTAAGTCGTTTCGTCAAATAATCGAAAAATATAAAAACAATTCAAAAATTTAGTTTTTTTCTTTTCGCCCTCGTAAGCAGCCAACACCACAACGTCAGAACGCTATATCTGATATTGTAAAAAATCTGAACAAATTATCTTTCTCTGAGTGCAAACAGCAGAACTCTACCTAAAATAGCTTAAAAGATATTAGCGGTTCAATACCAATGTTTTAGGAATTATGACAAAAAAATGTTGATAATTAATTAAAAATCGTTTTGTGAAGTATACAAAGGCGGTTCTTCCAAGCCAATTGATATACAGCTGTCAACCTGATATTTTTAAAAACGCAGACGTCTGTTCTACTGAAACCATATAAGAATAACCTACATTCATGGAGGTTAAAGTCGTTTCGTCAAATAATCGAAAAATATAAAAACTATTCAAAAATTTAGTTTTTTTCTTTTCGCCCTCGTAAACTGGCAACACCACAATGTCAGAACGCTATTTCTGATATTGTAAAAAAGCTGAACAAATTATCTTTCTCTGAGTGCAAACAGCAGAACTCTACCTAAAATAGCTTAAAAGATATTAGCGGTTCAATACCAATGTTTTAGGAATTATGACAAAAAAAATGTTGATAATTAATGAAAAATCGTTTTGTGAAGTATACAAAGGCGGTTCTTCCAAGCCAATTGATATACAGCTGTCAACCTGATATTTCTAAAAACGCAGACGTCTGTTCTACTGAAACCATATAAGAATAACCTACATTCATGGAGGTTTTAAGTCGTTTCGTCAAAAAAATATAAAAACTATTCAAAAATTTAGTTTTTTTCTTTTCACCCTCGTAAACTGGCAACACCACAACGTCAGAACGCTATATCTGATATTGTAAAAAAGCTGAACAAATTATCTTTCTCTGATTGCAAACAGCAGAACTCTACCTAAAATAGCTTAACAGCTATTAGCGGTTCAATACCAATATTTTAGGAATTATGACAAAAAAATGTTGATAATTAATTAAAAATCGTTTTGTGAAGTATACAAAGGCGGTTCTTCCAAGCCAATTGATATACAGCTGTCAACCTGATATTTTTAAAAACGCAGACGTCTGTTCTACTGAAACCATATAAGAATAACCTACATTCATGGAGGTTTTAAGTCGTTTCGTCAAATAATCGAAAAATATAAAAACTATTCAAAAATTTAGTTTTTTTCTTTTCACCCTCGTAAACTGGCAACACCACAACGTCAGAACGCTATATCTGATATTGTAAAAAAGCTGAACAAATTATCTTTTTCTGAGTGCAAACAGCAGAACTCTAACTAAAATAGCTTAAACGATATTAGCGGTTCAATACCAATGTTTTAGGAATTATGACAAAAAAAATGTTGATAATTAATTAAAAATCGTTTTGTGAAGTATACAAAGGCGGTTCTTCCAAGCCAATTGATATACAGCTGTCAACCTGATATTTTTAAAAACGCAGACGTCTGTTCTACTGAAACCATATAAGAATAACCTACATTCATGGAGGTTAAAGTCGTTTCGTCAAATAATCGAAAAATATAAAAACTATTCAAAAATTTAGTTTTTTTCTTTTCGCCCTCGTAAACTGGCAACACCACAATGTCAGAACGCTATTTCTGATATTGTAAAAAAGCTGAACAAATTATCTTTCTCTGAGTGCAAACAGCAGAACTCTACCTAAAATAGCTTAAAAGATATTAGCGGTTCAATACCAATGTTTTAGGAATTATGACAAAAAAATGTTGATAATTAATGAAAAATCGTTTTGTGAAGTATACAAAGGCGGTTCTTCCAAGCCAATTGATATACAGCTGTCAACCTGATATTTCTAAAAACGCAGACGTCTGTTCTACTGAAACCATATAAGAATAACCTACATTCATGGAGGTTTTAAGTCGTTTCGTCAAAAAAATATAAAAACTATTCAAAAATTTAGTTTTTTTCTTTTCACCCTCGTAAACTGGCAACACCACAAACGTCAGAACGCTATATCTGATATTGTAAAAAAGCTGAACAAATTATCTTTCTCTGAGTGCAAACAGCAGAACTCTACCTAAAATAGCTTAACAGCTATTAGCGGTTCAATACCAATATTTTAGGAATTATGACAAAAAAATGTTGATAATTAATTAAAAATCGTTTTGTGAAGTATACAAAGGCGGTTCTTCCAAGCCAATTGATATACAGCTGTCAACCTGATATTTTTAAAAACGCAGACGTCTGTTCTACTGAAACCATATAAGAATAACCTACATTCATGGAGGTTTTAAGTCGTTTCGTCAAATAATCGAAAAATATAAAAACTATTCAAAAATTTAGTTTTTTTCTTTTCACCCTCGTAAACTGGCAACACCACAACGTCAGAACGCTATATCTGATATTGTAAAAAAGCTGAACAAATTATCTTTTTCTGAGTGCAAACAGCAGAACTCTAACTAAAATAGCTTAAACGATATTAGCGGTTCAATACCAATGTTTTAGGAATTATGACAACAAAATGTTGATAATTAATGAAAAATCGTTTTGTGAAGTATACAAAGGCGGTTCTTCCAAGCCAATTGATATACAGCTGTCAACCTGATATTTCTAAAAACGCAGACGTCTGTTCTACTAAAACCATATAAGAATAACCTACATTCATGGAGGTTTTAAGTCGTTTCGTCAAAAAATCGAAAAATATAAAAACTAATCAAAAATTTAGTTTTTTTCTTTTCGCCCTCGTAAGCTGGCAACACCACAATGTCAGAACGCTATATCTGATATTGTAAAAAATCTGAACAAATTATCTTTCTCTGAGTGCAAACAGCAGAACTCTACCTAAAATAGCTTAAAAGATATTAGCGGTTCAATACCAATGTTTTAGGAATTATGACAAAAAAATGTTGATAATTAATTAAAAATCGTTTTGTGAAGTATACAAAGGCGGTTCTTCCAAGCCAATTGATATACAGCTGTCAACCTGATACTTCTAAAAACGCAGACGTCTGTTCTACTGAAACCATATAAGAATAACCTACATTCATGGAGGTTTTAAGTCGTTTCGTCAAAAAATCGAAAAATATAAAAACTATTCAAAAATTTAGTTTTTTTCTTTTCACCCTCGTAAACTGGCAACGCCACAACGTCAGAACGCTATATCTGATATTGTAAAAAAGCTGAACAAATTATCTTTCTCTGAGTGCAAACAACAGAACTCTACCTAAAATAGCTTAACAGCTATTAGCGGTTCAATACCAATATTTTAGGAATTATGACAAAAAAATGTTGATAATTAATTAAAAATCGTTTTGTGAAGTATACAAAGGCGGTTCTTCCAAGCCAATTGATATACAGCTGTCAACCTGATATTTTTAAAAACGCAGACGTCTGTTCTACTGAAACCATATAAGAATAACCTACATTCATGGAGGTTTTAAGTCGTTTCGTCAAATAATCGAAAAATATAAAAACTATTCAAAAATTTAGTTTTTTTCTTTTCATCCTCGTAAACTGGCAACACCACAACGTCAGAACGCTATATCTGATATTGTAAAAAAGCTGAACAAATTATCTTTCTCTGAGTGCAAACAGCAGAACTCTACCTAAAATAGCTTAAACGATATTAGCGGTTCAATACCAATATTTTAGGAATTATGACAAAAAAATGTTGATAATAAATTAAAAATCGTTTTGTGAAGTATACAAAGGCGGTTCTTCCAAGCCAATTGATATACAGCTGTCAACCTGATATTTTTAAAAACGCAGACGTCTGTTCTACTGAAACCATATAAGAATAACCTACATTCATGGAGGTTTTAAGTCGTTTCGTCAAATAATCGAAAAATATAAAAACTATTCAAAAATTTAGTTTTTTTCTTTTCCTCCTCGTAAACTGGCAACACCACAACGTCAGAACGCTATATCTGATATTGTAAAAAAGCTGAACAAATTATCTTTTTCTGAGTGCAAACAGCAGAACTCTAACTAAAATAGCTTAAACGATATTAGCGGGTTCAATACCAATGTTTTAGGAATTATGACAACAAAATGTTGATAATTAATGAAAAATCGTTTTGTGAAGTATACAAAGGCGGTTCTTCCAAGCCAATTGATATACAGGTGTCAACCTGATATTTCTAAAAAAACAGACGTCTGTTCTACTGAAAACCATATAAGAATAACCTACATTCATGGAGGTTTTAAGTCGTTTCGTCAAAAAATCGAAAAATATAAAAACTATTCAAAAATTTAGTTTTTTTTCTTTTCAACCCTCGTAAACTGGCAACACCACAACGTCAGAACGCTATATCTGATATTGTAAAAAAGCTTGAACAAATTATCTTTCTCTGAGTGCAAACAGCAGAACTCTACCTAAAATAGCTTAACAGCTATTAGCGGTTCAATACCAATGTTTTAGGAATTATGACAACAAAATGTTGATAATTAATGAAAAATCGTTTTGTGAAGTATACAAAGGCGGTTCTTCCAAGCCAATTGATATACAGCTGTCAACCTGATATTTCTAAAAACGCAGACGTCTGATCTTCTGAAACCATATAAAAATAACCTACATTCATGGAGGTTTTAAGTCGTTTCGTCAAAAAATCGAAAAATATAAAAACTATTCAAAAATTTAGTTTTTTTCTTTTCGCCCTCGTAAGCTGGCAACACCACAACGTCAGAACGCTATATCTGATATTGTAAAAAATCTGAACAAATTATCTTTCTCTGAGTGCAAACAGCAGAACTCTACCTAAAATAGCTTAAAAGATATTAGCGGTTCAATACCAATGTTTTAGGATTATGACAAAAAAATGTTGATAATTAATTAAAAATCGTTTTGTGAAGTATACAAAAGGCGGTTCTTCCAAGCCAATTGATATACAGCTGTCAACCTGATACTTCTAAAAACGCAGACGTCTGTTCTACTGAAACCATATAAGAATAACCTACATTCATGGAGGTTTTAAGTCGTTTCGTCAAAAAATCGAAAAATATAAAAACTATTCAAAAATTTAGTTTTTTTTCTTTTCACCCTCGTAAACTGGCAACGCCACAACGTCAGAACGCTATATCTGATATTGTAAAAAAAGCTGAACAAATTATCTTTCTCTGAGTGCAAACAACAGAACTCTACCTAAAATAGCTTAACAGCTATTAGCGGTTCAATACCAATATTTTAGGAATTATGACAAAAAAATGTTGATAATTAATTAAAAATCGTTTTGTGAAGTATAACAAAGGCGCGGTTCTTCCAAGCCAATTGATATACAGCTGTCAACCTGATATTTTTAAAAACGCAGACGTCTGTTCTACTGAAACCATATAAGAATAACCTACATTCATGGAGGTTTTAAGTCGTTTCGTCAAATAATCGAAAATATAAAAACTATTCAAAAATTTAGTTTTTTTTCTTTTCATCCTCGTAAACTGGCAACACCAGCAACGTCAGAACGCTATATCTGATATTGTAAAAAAGCTGAACAAATTATCTTTCTCTGAGTGCAAACAGCAGAACTCCTAACCTAAAATAGCTTAAACGATATTAGCGGTTCAATACCAATATTTTAGGAATTATGACAAAAAAATGTTGATAATTAATTAAAAATCGTTTTGTGAAGTATACAAAGGCGGTTCTTCCAAGCCAATTGATATACAGCTGTCAACCTGATATTTTTAAAAACGCAGACGTCTGTTCTACTGAAACCATATAAGAATAACCTACATTCATGGAGGTTTTAAGTCGTTTCGTCAAATAATCGAAAAATATAAAAACTATTCAAAAATTTAGTTTTTTTCTTTTCCTCCTCGTAAACTGGCAACACCACAACGTCAGAACGCTATATCTGATATTGTAAAAAAGCTGAACAAATTATCTTTTTCTGAGTGCAAACAGCAGAACTCTAACTAAAATAGCTTAAACGATATTAGCGGTTCAATACCAATGTTTTAGGAATTATGACAACAAAATGTTGATAATTAATGAAAAATCGTTTTGTGAAGTATACAAAGGCGGTTCTTCCAAGCCAATTGATATACAGGTGTCAACCTGATATTTCTAAAAAAACAGACGTCTGTTCTACTGAAACCATATAAGAATAACCTACATTCATGGAGGTTTTAAGTCGTTTCGTCAAAAAATCGAAAAATATAAAAACTATTCAAAAATTTAGTTTTTTTCTTTTCACCCTCGTAAACTGGCAACACCACAACGTCAGAACGCTATATCTGATATTGTAAAAAAGCTGAACAAATTATCTTTCTCTGAGTGCAAACAGCAGAACTCTACCTAAAATAGCTTAACAGCTATTAGCGGTTCAATACCAATGTTTTAGGAATTATGACAACAAAATGTTGATAATTAATGAAAAATCGTTTTGTGAAGTATACAAAGGCGGTTCTTCCAAGCCAATTGATATACAGCTGTCAACCTGATATTTCTAAAAACGGCAGACGTCTGATCTTCTGAAACCATATAAAAATAACCTACATTCATGGAGGTTTTAAGTCGTTTCGTCAAAAATCGAAAATATAAAAAAACTATTCAAAAATTTAGTTTTTTTCTTTTCGCCCTCGTAAGCTGGCAACACCACAACGTCAGAACGCTATATCTGATATTGTAAAAAATCTGAACAAATTATCTTTCTCTGAGTGGCAAACAGCAGAACTCTACCTAAAATAGCTTAAAAGATATTAGCGGTTCAATACCAATGTTTTAGGAATTATGACAAAAAAATGTTGATAATTAATTAAAAATCGTTTTGTGAAGTATACAAAGGCGGTTCTTCCAAGCCAATTGATATACAGCTGTCAACCTGATACTTCTAAAAAACGCAGACGTCTGTTCTACTGAAACCAACCTACATTCATGGAGGTTTTAAGTCGTTTCGTCAAAAAATCGAAAAATATAAAAACTATTCAAAAATTTAGTTTTTTTCTTTTCACCCTCGTAAACTGGCAACGCCACAACGTCAGAACGCTATATCTGATATTGTAAAAAAGCTGAACAAATTATCTTTCTCTGAGTGCAAACAGCAGAACTCTACCTAAAATAGCTTAAAAGATATTAGCGGTTCAATACCAATGTTTTAGGAATTATGACAAAAAAATGTTGATAATTAATTAAAAATCGTTTTGTGAAGTATACAAAGGCGGTTCTTCCAAGCCAATTGATATACAGCTGTCAACCTGATATTTTTAAAAACGCAGACGTCTGTTCTACTGAAACCATATAAGAATAACCTACATTCATGGAGGTTTTAAGTCGTTTCGTCAAATAATCGAAAAATATAAAAACTATTCAAAAATTTAGTTTTTTTCTTTTCACC
This sequence comes from Metopolophium dirhodum, assembly GCF_019925205.1. Lineage (NCBI taxonomy): Eukaryota > Metazoa > Arthropoda > Insecta > Hemiptera > Aphididae > Metopolophium > Metopolophium dirhodum. The sequence goes on along the minus strand of NW_026869898.1, from coordinate 28,500 downwards.
CTCGTAAACTGGCAACACCACAACGTCAGAACGCTATATCTGATATTGTAAAAAAGCTGAACAAATTATCTTTTTCTGAGTGCAAACAGCAGAACTCTAACTAAAATAGCTTAAACGATATTAGCGGTTCAATACCAATGTTTTAGGAATTATGACAACAAAATGTTGATAATTAATGAAAAATCGTTTTGTGAAGTATACAAAGGCGGTTCTTCCAAGCCAATTGATATACAGCTGTCAACCTGATATTTCTAAAAACGCAGACGTCTGTTCTACTAAAACCATATAAGAATAACCTACATTCATGGAGGTTTTAAGTCGTTTCGTCAAAAAATCGAAAAATATAAAAACTAATCAAAAATTTAGTTTTTTTCTTTTCGCCCTCGTAAGCTGGCAACACCACAACGTCAGAACGCTATATCTGATATTGTAAAAAATCTGAACAAATTATCTTTCTCTGAGTGCAAACAGCAGAACTCTACCTAAAATAGCTTAAAAGATATTAGCGGTTCAATACCAATGTTTTAGGAATTATGACAAAAAAATGTTGATAATTAATTAAAAATCGTTTTGTGAAGTATACAAAGGCGGTTCTTCCAAGCCAATTGATATACAGCTGTCAACCTGATACTTCTAAAAACGCAGACGTCTGTTCTACTGAAACCATATAAGAATAACCTACATTCATGGAGGTTTTAAGTCGTTTCGTCAAAAAATCGAAAAATATAAAAACTATTCAAAAATTTAGTTTTTTTCTTTTCACCCTCGTAAACTGGCAACGCCACAACGTCAGAACGTTATATCTGATATTGTAAAAAAGCTGAACAAATTATCTTTCTCTGAGTGCAAACAGCAGAACTCTACCTAAAATAGCTTAACAGCTATTAGCGGTTCAATACCCATATTTTAGGAATTATGACAAAAAAATGTTGATAATTAATTAAAAATCGTTTTGTGAAGTATACAAAGGCGGTTCTTCCAAGCCAATTGATATACAGCTGTCAACCTGATATTTTTAAAAACGCAGACGTCTGTTCTACTGAAACCATATAAGAATAACCTACATTCATGGAGGTTTTAAGTCGTTTCGTCAAATAATCGAAAAATATAAAAACTATTCAAAAATTTAGTTTTTTTTCTTTTCCTCCTCGTAAACTGGCAACACCACAACGTCAGAACGCTATATCTGATATTGTAAAAAAGCTGAACAAATTATCTTTTTCTGAGTGCAAACAGCAGAACTCTAACTAAAATAGCTTAAACGATATTAGCGGTTCAATACCAATGTTTTAGGAATTATGACAACAAAATGTTGATAATTAATGAAAAATCGTTTTGTGAAGTATACAAAGGCGGTTCTTCCAAGCCAATTGATATACAGCTGTCAACCTGATATTTCTAAAAACGCAGACGTCTGATCTTCTGAAACCATATAAAAATAACCTACATTCATGGAGGTTTTAAGTCATTTCGTCAAAAAATCGAAAAATATAAAAACTATTCAAAAATTTAGTTTTTTTCTTTTCGCCCTCGTAAGCTGGCAACACCACAACGTCAGAACGCTATATCTGATATTGTAAAAAATCTGAACAAATTACCTTTCTCTGAGTGCAAACAGCAGAACTCTACCTAAAATAGCTTAAAAGATATTAGCGGTTCAATACCAATGTTTTAGGAATTATGACAAAAAAATGTTGATAATTAATGAAAAATCGTTTTGTGAAGTATACAAAGGCGGTTCTTCCAAGCCAATTGATATACAGCTGTCAACCTGATATTTCTAAAAACGCAGACGTCTGTTCTACTAAAACCATATAAGAATAACCTACATTCATGGAGGTTTTAAGTCGTTTCGTCAAAAAATCGAAAAATATAAAAACTAATCAAAAATTTAGTTTTTTTCTTTTCGCCCTCGTAAGCTGGCAACACCACAACGTCAGAACGCTATATCTGATATTGTAAAAAATCTGAACAAATTATCTTTCTCTGAGTGCAAACAGCAGAACTCTACCTAAAATAGCTTAAAAGATATTAGCGGTTCAATACCAATGTTTTAGGAATTATGACAAAAAAATGTTGATAATTAATTAAAAATCGTTTTGTGAAGTATACAAAGGCGGTTCTTCCAAGCCAATTGATATACAGCTGTCAACCTGATACTTCTAAAAACGCAGACGTCTGTTCTACTGAAACCATATAAGAATAACCTACATTCATGGAGGTTTTAAGTCGTTTCGTCAAAAAATCGAAAAATATAAAAACTATTCAAAAATTTAGTTTTTTTCTTTTCACCCTCGTAAACTGGCAACGCCACAACGTCAGAACGCTATATCTGATATTGTAAAAAAGCTGAACAAATTATCTTTCTCTGAGTGCAAACAGCAGAACTCTACCTAAAATAGCTTAACAGCTATTAGCGGTTCAATACCCATATTTTAGGAATTATGACAAAAAAATGTTGATAATTAATAAAAATCGTTTTGTGAAGTATACAAAGGCGGTTCTTCCAAGCCAATTGATATACAGCTGTCAACCTGATATTTTTAAAAACGCAGACGTCTGTTCTACTGAAACCATATAAGAATAACCTACATTCATGGAGGTTTTAAGTCGTTTCGTCAAATAATCGAAAAATATAAAAACTATTCAAAAATTTAGTTTTTTTCTTTTCACCCTCGTAAACTGGCAACACCACAACGTCAGAACGCTATATCTGATATTGTAAAAAAGCTGAACAAATTATCTTTTTCTGAGTGCAAACAGCAGAACTCTAACTAAAATAGCTTAAACGATATTAGCGGTTCAATACCAATGTTTTAGGAATTATGACAACAAAATGTTGATAATTAATGAAAAATCGTTTTGTGAAGTATACAAAGGCGGTTCTTCCAAGCCAATTGATATACAGGTGTCAACCTGATATTTCTAAAAAAACAGACGTCTGTTCTACTGAAACCATATAAGAATAACCTACATTCATGGAGGTTTTAAGTCGTTTCGTCAAAAAATCGAAAAATATAAAAACTATTCAAAAATTTAGTTTTTTTCTTTTCACCCTCGTAAACTGGCAACACCACAACGTCAGAACGCTATATCTGATATTGTAAAAAAGCTGAACAAATTATCTTTCTCTGAGTGCAAACAGCAGAACTCTACCTAAAATAGCTTAACAGCTATTAGCGGTTCAATACCAATATTTTAGGAATTATGACAAAAAAATGTTGATAATTAATTAAAAATCGTTTTGTGAAGTATACAAAGGCGGTTCTTCCAAGCCAATTGATATACAGCTGTCAACCTGATATTTTTAAAAACGCAGACGTCTGTTCTACTGAAACCATATAAGAATAACCTACATTCATGGAGGTTTTAAGTCGTTTCGTCAAATAATCGAAAAATATAAAAACTATTCAAAAATTTAGTTTTTTTCTTTTCACCCTCGTAAACTGGCAACACCACAACGTCAGAACGCTATATCTGATATTGTAAAAAAGCTGAACAAATTATCTTTTTCTGAGTGCAAACAGCAGAACTCTAACTAAAATAGCTTAAACGATATTAGCGGTTCAATACCAATGTTTTAGGAATTATGACAACAAAATGTTGATAATTAATGAAAAATCGTTTTGTGAAGTATACAAAGGCGGTTCTTCCAAGCCAATTGATATACAGCTGTCAACCTGATATTTCTAAAAACGCAGACGTCTGTTCTACTAAAACCATATAAGAATAACCTACATTCATGGAGGTTTTAAGTCGTTTCGTCAAAAAATCGAAAAATATAAAAACTAATCAAAAATTTAGTTTTTTTCTTTTCGCCCTCGTAAGCTGGCAACACCACAACGTCAGAACGCTATATCTGATATTGTAAAAAATCTGAACAAATTATCTTTCTCTGAGTGCAAACAGCAGAACTCTACCTAAAATAGCTTAAAAGATATTAGCGGTTCAATACCAATGTTTTAGGAATTATGACAAAAAAATGTTGATAATTAATTAAAAATCGTTTTGTGAAGTATACAAAGGCGGTTCTTCCAAGCCAATTGATATACAGCTGTCAACCTGATACTTCTAAAAACGCAGACGTCTGTTCTACTGAAACCATATAAGAATAACCTACATTCATGGAGGTTTTAAGTCGTTTCGTCAAAAAATCGAAAAATATAAAAACTATTCAAAAATTTAGTTTTTTTCTTTTCACCCTCGTAAACTGGCAACGCCACAACGTCAGAACGCTATATCTGATATTGTAAAAAAGCTGAACAAATTATCTTTCTCTGAGTGCAAACAGCAGAACTCTACCTAAAATAGCTTAACAGCTATTAGCGGTTCAATACCCATATTTTAGGAATTATGACAAAAAAATGTTGATAATTAATTAAAAATCGTTTTGTGAAGTATACAAAGGCGGTTCTTCCAAGCCAATTGATATACAGCTGTCAACCTGATATTTTTAAAAACGCAGACGTCTGTTCTACTGAAACCATATAAGAATAACCTACATTCATGGAGGTTTTAAGTCGTTTCGTCAAATAATCGAAAAATATAAAAACTATTCAAAAATTTAGTTTTTTTCTTTTCCTCCTCGTAAACTGGCAACACCACAACGTCAGAACGCTATATCTGATATTGTAAAAAAGCTGAACAAATTATCTTTTTCTGAGTGCAAACAGCAGAACTCTACCTAAAATAGCTTAAAAGATATTAGCGGTTCAATACCAATGTTTTAGGAATTATGACAAAAAAATGTTGATAATTAATTAAAAATCGTTTTGTGAAGTATACAAAGGCGGTTCTTCCAAGCCAATTGATATACAGCTGTCAACCTGATACTTCTAAAAACGCAGACGTCTGTTCTACTGAAACCATATAAGAATAACCTACATTCATGGAGGTTTTAAGTCGTTTCGTCAAAAAATCGAAAAATATAAAAACTATTCAAAAATTTAGTTTTTTTTCTTTTCACCCTCGTAAACTGGCAACGCCACAACGTCAGAACGCTATATCTGATATTGTAAAAAAGCTGAACAAATTATCTTTCTCTGAGTGCAAACAGCAGAACTCTACCTAAAATAGCTTAACAGCTATTAGCGGTTCAATACCCATATTTTAGGAATTATGACAAAAAAATGTTGATAATTAATAAAAATCGTTTTGTGAAGTATACAAAGGCGGTTCTTCCAAGCCAATTGATATACAGCTGTCAACCTGATATTTTTAAAAACGCAGACGTCTGTTCTACTGAAACCATATAAGAATAACCTACATTCATGGAGGTTTTAAGTCGTTTCGTCAAATAATCGAAAAATATAAAAACTATTCAAAAATTTAGTTTTTTTTCTTTTCCTCCTCGTAAACTGGCAACACCACAACGTCAGAACGCTATATCTGATATTGTAAAAAAGCTGAACAAATTATCTTTTTCTGAGTGCAAACAGCAGAACTCTAACTAAAATAGCTTAAACGATATTAGCGGTTCAATACCAATGTTTTAGGAATTATGACAACAAAATGTTGATAATTAATGAAAAATCGTTTTGTGAAGTATACAAAGGCGGTTCTTCCAAGCCAATTGATATACAGCTGTCAACCTGATATTTCTAAAAACGCAGACGTCTGATCTTCTGAAACCATATAAAAATAACCTACATTCATGGAGGTTTTAAGTCATTTCGTCAAAAAATCGAAAAATATAAAAACTATTCAAAAATTTAGTTTTTTTCTTTTCGCCCTCGTAAGCTGGCAACACCACAACGTCAGAACGCTATATCTGATATTGTAAAAAATTTGAACAAATTACCTTTCTCTGAGTGCAAACAGCAGAACTCTACCTAAAATAGCTTAAAAGATATTAGCGGTTCAATACCAATGTTTTAGGAATTATGACAAAAAAATGTTGATAATTAATTAAAAATCGTTTTGTGAAGTATACAAAGGCGGTTCTTCCAAGCCAATTGATATACAGCTGTCAACCTGATATTTTTAAAAACGCAGACGTCTGTTCTACTGAAACCATATAAGAATAACCTACATTCATGGAGGTTAAAGTCGTTTCGTCAAATAATCGAAAAATATAAAAACTATTCAAAAATTTAGTTTTTTTCTTTTCACCCTCGTAAACTGGCAACACCACAACGTCAGAACGCTATATCTGATATTGTAAAAAAGCTGAACAAATTATCTTTCTCTGAGTGCAAACAGCAGAACTCTACCTAAAATAGCTTAACAGCTATTAGCGGTTCAATACCAATATTTTAGGAATTATGACAAAAAAATGTTGATAATTAATTAAAAATCGTTTTGTGAAGTATACAAAGGCGGTTCTTCCAAGCCAATTGATATACAGCTGTCAACCTGATATTTTTAAAAACGCAGACGTCTGTTCTACTGAAACCATATAAGAATAACCTACATTCATGGAGGTTTTAAGTCGTTTCGTCAAATAATCGAAAAATATAAAAATTATTCAAAAATTTAGTTTTTTTCTTTTCACCCTCGTAAACTGGCAACACCACAACGTCAGAACGCTATATCTGATATTGTAAAAAAGCTGAACAAATTATCTTTTTCTGAGTGCAAACAGCAGAACTCTAACTAAAATAGCTTAAACGATATTAGCGGTTCAATACCAATGTTTTAGGAATTATGACAACAAAATGTTGATAATTAATGAAAAATCGTTTTGTGAAGTATACAAAGGCGGTTCTTCCAAGCCAATTGATATACAGCTGTCAACCTGATATTTCTAAAAACGCAGACGTCTGTTCTACTAAAACCATATAAGAATAACCTACATTCATGGAGGTTTTAAGTCGTTTCGTCAAAAAATCGAAAAATATAAAAACTAATCAAAAATTTAGTTTTTTTCTTTTCGCCCTCGTAAGCTGGCAACACCACAACGTCAGAACGCTATATCTGATATTGTAAAAAAGCTGAACAAATTATCTTTTTCTGAGTGCAAACAGCAGAACTCTAACTAAAATAGCTTAAACGATATTAGCGGTTCAATACCAATGTTTTAGGAATTATGACAACAAAATGTTGATAATTAATGAAAAATCGTTTTGTGAAGTATACAAAGGCGGTTCTTCCAAGCCAATTGATATACAGCTGTCAACCTGATATTTCTAAAAACGCAGACGTCTGATCTTCTGAAACCATATAAAAATAACCTACATTCATGGAGGTTTTAAGTCATTTCGTCAAAAAATCGAAAAATATAAAAACTATTCAAAAATTTAGTTTTTTTCTTTTCGCCCTCGTAAGCTGGCAACACCACAACGTCAGAACGCTATATCTGATATTGTAAAAAATCTGAACAAATTACCTTTCTCTGAGTGCAAACAGCAGAACTCTACCTAAAATAGCTTAAAAGATATTAGCGGTTCAATACCAATGTTTTAGGAATTATGACAAAAAAATGTTGATAATTAATGAAAAATCGTTTTGTGAAGTATACAAAGGCGGTTCTTCCAAGCCAATTGATATACAGCTGTCAACCTGATATTTCTAAAAACGCAGACGTCTGTTCTACTAAAACCATATAAGAATAACCTACATTCATGGAGGTTTTAAGTCGTTTCGTCAAAAAATCGAAAAATATAAAAACTAATCAAAAATTTAGTTTTTTTTCTTTTCGCCCTCGTAAGCTGGCAACACCACAACGTCAGAACGCTATATCTGATATTGTAAAAAATCTGAACAAATTATCTTTCTCTGAGTGCAAACAGCAGAACTCTACCTAAAATAGCTTAAAAGATATTAGCGGTTCAATACCAATGTTTTAGGAATTATGACAAAAAAATGTTGATAATTAATTAAAAATCGTTTTGTGAAGTATACAAAGGCGGTTCTTCCAAGCCAATTGATATACAGCTGTCAACCTGATACTTCTAAAAACGCAGACGTCTGTTCTACTGAAACCATATAAGAATAACCTACATTCATGGAGGTTTTAAGTCGTTTCGTCAAAAAATCGAAAAATATAAAAACTATTCAAAAATTTAGTTTTTTTCTTTTCACCCTCGTAAACTGGCAACGCCACAACGTCAGAACGCTATATCTGATATTGTAAAAAAGCTGAACAAATTATCTTTCTCTGAGTGCAAACAGCAGAACTCTACCTAAAATAGCTTAACAGCTATTAGCGGTTCAATACCCATATTTTAGGAATTATGACAAAAAAATGTTGATAATTAATACAAATCGTTTTGTGAAGTATACAAAGGCGGTTCTTCCAAGCCAATTGATATACAGCTGTCAACCTGATATTTTTAAAAACGCAGACGTCTGTTCTACTGAAACCATATAAGAATAACCTACATTCATGGAGGTTTTAAGTCGTTTCGTCAAATAATCGAAAAATATAAAAACTATTCAAAAATTTAGTTTTTTTCTTTTCCTCCTCGTAAACTGGCAACACCACAACGTCAGAACGCTATATCTGATATTGTAAAAAAGCTGAACAAATTATCTTTTTCTGAGTGCAAACAGCAGAACTCTAACTAAAATAGCTTAAACGATATTAGCGGTTCAATACCAATGTTTTAGGAATTATGACAACAAAATGTTGATAATTAATGAAAAATCGTTTTGTGAAGTATACAAAGGCGGTTCTTCCAAGCCAATTGATATACAGCTGTCAACCTGATATTTCTAAAAACGCAGACGTCTGATCTTCTGAAACCATATAAAAATAACCTACATTCATGGAGGTTTTAAGTCATTTCGTCAAAAAATCGAAAAATATAAAAACTATTCAAAAATTTAGTTTTTTTCTTTTCGCCCTCGTAAGCTGGCAACACCACAACGTCAGAACGCTATATCTGATATTGTAAAAAATCTGAACAAATTACCTTTCTCTGAGTGCAAACAGCAGAACTCTACCTAAAATAGCTTAAAAGATATTAGCGGTTCAATACCAATGTTTTAGGAATTATGACAAAAAAATGTTGATAATTAATTAAAAATCGTTTTGTGAAGTATACAAAGGCGGTTCTTCCAAGCCAATTGATATACAGCTGTCAACCTGATATTTTTAAAAACGCAGACGTCTGTTCTACTGAAACCATATAAGAATAACCTACATTCATGGAGGTTTTAAGTCGTTTCGTCAAATAATCGAAAAATATAAAAACTATTCAAAAATTTAGTTTTTTTCTTTTCCTCCTCGTAAACTGGCAACACCACAACGTCAGAACGCTATATCTGATATTGTAAAAAAGCTGAACAAATTATCTTTTTCTGAGTGCAAACAGCAGAACTCTAACTAAAATAGCTTAAACGATATTAGCGGTTCAATACCAATGTTTTAGGAATTATGACAACAAAATGTTGATAATTAATGAAAAATCGTTTTGTGAAGTATACAAAGGCGGTTCTTCCAAGCCAATTGATATACAGCTGTCAACCTGATATTTCTAAAAACGCAGACGTCTGATCTTCTGAAACCATATAAAAATAACCTACATTCATGGAGGTTTTAAGTCATTTCGTCAAAAAATCGAAAAATATAAAAACTATTCAAAAATTTAGTTTTTTTCTTTTCGCCCTCGTAAGCTGGCAACACCACAACGTCAGAACGCTATATCTGATATTGTAAAAAATCTGAACAAATTACCTTTCTCTGAGTGCAAACAGCAGAACTCTACCTAAAATAGCTTAAAAGATATTAGCGGTTCAATACCAATGTTTTAGGAATTATGACAAAAAAATGTTGATAATTAATGAAAAATCGTTTTGTGAAGTATACAAAGGCGGTTCTTCCAAGCCAATTGATATACAGCTGTCAACCTGATATTTCTAAAAACGCAGACGTCTGTTCTACTAAAACCATATAAGAATAACCTACATTCATGGAGGTTTTAAGTCGTTTCGTCAAAAAATCGAAAAATATAAAAACTAATCAAAAATTTAGTTTTTTTCTTTTCGCCCTCGTAAGCTGGCAACACCACAACGTCAGAACGCTATATCTGATATTGTAAAAAATCTGAACAAATTATCTTTCTCTGAGTGCAAACAGCAGAACTCTACCTAAAATAGCTTAAAAGATATTAGCGGTTCAATACCAATGTTTTAGGAATTATGACAAAAAAATGTTGATAATTAATTAAAAATCGTTTTGTGAAGTATACAAAGGCGGTTCTTCCAAGCCAATTGATATACAGCTGTCAACCTGATACTTCTAAAAACGCAGACGTCTGTTCTACTGAAACCATATAAGAATAACCTACATTCATGGAGGTTTTAAGTCGTTTCGTCAAAAAATCGAAAAATATAAAAACTATTCAAAAATTTAGTTTTTTTCTTTTCACCCTCGTAAACTGGCAACGCCACAACGTCAGAACGCTATATCTGATATTGTAAAAAAGCTGAACAAATTATCTTTCTCTGAGTGCAAACAGCAGAACTCTACCTAAAATAGCTTAACAGCTATTAGCGGTTCAATACCCATATTTTAGGAATTATGACAAAAAAATGTTGATAATTAATAAAAATCGTTTTGTGAAGTATACAAAGGCGGTTCTTCCAAGCCAATTGATATACAGCTGTCAACCTGATATTTTTAAAAACGCAGACGTCTGTTCTACTGAAACCATATAAGAATAACCTACATTCATGGAGGTTTTAAGTCGTTTCGTCAAATAATCGAAAAATATAAAAACTATTCAAAAATTTAGTTTTTTTCTTTTCCTCCTCGTAAACTGGCAACACCACAACGTCAGAACGCTATATCTGATATTGTAAAAAAGCTGAACAAATTATCTTTTTCTGAGTGCAAACAGCAGAACTCTAACTAAAATAGCTTAAACGATATTAGCGGTTCAATACCAATGTTTTAGGAATTATGACAACAAAATGTTGATAATTAATGAAAAATCGTTTTGTGAAGTATACAAAGGCGGTTCTTCCAAGCCAATTGATATACAGCTGTCAACCTGATATTTCTAAAAACGCAGACGTCTGATCTTCTGAAACCATATAAAAATAACCTACATTCATGGAGGTTTTAAGTCATTTCGTCAAAAAATCGAAAAATATAAAAACTATTCAAAAATTTAGTTTTTTTCTTTTCGCCCTCGTAAGCTGGCAACACCACAACGTCAGAACGCTATATCTGATATTGTAAAAAATCTGAACAAATTACCTTTCTCTGAGTGCAAACAGCAGAACTCTACCTAAAATAGCTTAAAAGATATTAGCGGTTCAATACCAATGTTTTAGGAATTATGACAAAAAAATGTTGATAATTAATTAAAAATCGTTTTGTGAAGTATACAAAGGCGGTTCTTCCAAGCCAATTGATATACAGCTGTCAACCTGATATTTTTAAAAACGCAGACGTCTGTTCTACTGAAACCATATAAGAATAACCTACATTCATGGAGGTTAAAGTCGTTTCGTCAAATAATCGAAAAATATAAAAACTATTCAAAAATTTAGTTTTTTTCTTTTCGCCCTCGTAAACTGGCAATACCACAATGTCAGAACGCTATTTCTGATATTGTAAAAAAGCTGAACAAATTATCTTTCTCTGAGTGCAAACAGCAGAACTCTACCTAAAATAGCTTAAAAGATATTAGCGGTTCAATACCAATGTTTTAGGAATTATGACAAAAAAATGTTGATAATTAATGAAAAATCGTTTTGTGAAGTATACAAAGGCGGTTCTTCCAAGCCAATTGATATACAGCTGTCAACCTGATATTTCTAAAAACGCAGACGTCTGTTCTACTGAAACCATATAAGAATAACCTACATTCATGGAGGTTTTAAGTCGTTTCGTCAAAAAATCGAAAAATATAAAAACTATTCAAAAATTTAGTTTTTTTCATTTCACCCTCGTAAACTGGCAACACCACAACGTCAGAATGCTATATCTGATATTGTAAAAAAGCTGAACAAATTATCTTTCTCTGAGTGCAAACAGCAGAACTCTACCTAAAATAGCTTAACAGCTATTAGCGGTTCAATACCAATATTTTAGGAATTATGACAAAAAAATGTTGATAATTAATTAAAAATCGTTTTGTGAAGTATACAAAGGCGGTTCTTCCAAGCCAATTGATATACAGCTGTCAACCTGATATTTTTAAAAACGCAGACGTCTGTTCTACTGAAACCATATAAGAATAACCTACATTCATGGAGGTTTTAAGTCGTTTCGTCAAATAATCGAAAAATATAAAAACTATTCAAAAATTTAGTTTTTTTCTTTTCACCCTCGTAAACTGGCAACACCACAACGTCAGAACGCTATATCTGATATTGTAAAAAAGCTGAACAAATTATCTTTTTCTGAGTGCAAACAGCAGAACTCTAACTAAAATAGCTTAAACGATATTAGCGGTTCAATACCAATGTTTTAGGAATTATGACAACAAAATGTTGATAATTAATGAAAAATCGTTTTGTGAAGTATACAAAGGCGGTTCTTCCAAGCCAATTGATATACAGCTGTCAACCTGATATTTCTAAAAACGCAGACGTCTGTTCTACTGAAACCATATAAGAATAACCTACATTCATGGAGGTTTTAAGTCGTTTCGTCAAAAAAATATAAAAACTATTCAAAAATTTAGTTTTTTTCTTTTCACCCTCGTAAACTGGCAACACCACAACGTCAGAACGCTATATCTGATATTGTAAAAAAGCTGAACAAATTATCTTTCTCTGAGTGCAAACAGCAGAACTCTACCTAAAATAGCTTAACAGCTATTAGCGGTTCAATACCAATATTTTAGGAATTATGACAAAAAAATGTTGATAATTAATTAAAAATCGTTTTGTGAAGTATACAAAGGCGGTTCTTCCAAGCCAATTGATATACAGCTGTCAACCTGATATTTTTAAAAACGCAGACGTCTGTTCTACTGAAACCATATAAGAATAACCTACATTCATGGAGGTTTTAAGTCGTTTCGTCAAATAATCGAAAAATATAAAAAACTATTCAAAAATTTAGTTTTTTTCTTTTCACCCTCGTAAACTGGCAACACCACAACGTCAGAACGCTATATCTGATATTGTAAAAAAGCTGAACAAATTATCTTTTTCTGAGTGCAAACAGCAGAACTCTAACTAAAATAGCTTAAACGATATTAGCGGTTCAATACCAATGTTTTAGGAATTATGACAACAAAATGTTGATAATTAATGAAAAATCGTTTTGTGAAGTATACAAAGGCGGTTCTTCCAAGCCAATTGATATACAGGTGTCCACCTGATATTTCTAAAAAAAACAGACGTCTGTTCTACTGAAACCATATAAGAATAACCTACATTCATGGAGGTTTTAAGTCGTTTCGTCAAAAAATCGAAAAATATAAAAACTATTCAAAAATTTAGTTTTTTTCTTTTCACCCTCGTAAACTGGCAACACCACAACGTCAGAACGCTATATCTGATATTGTAAAAAAGCTGAACAAATTATCTTTCTCTGAGTGCAAACAGCAGAACTCTACCTAAAATAGCTTAACAGCTATTAGCGGTTCAATACCAATATTTTAGGAATTATGACAAAAAAATGTTGATAATTAATTAAAAATCGTTTTGTGAAGTATACAAAGGCGGTTCTTCCAAGCCAATTGATATACAGCTGTCAACCTGATATTTTTAAAAACGCAGACGTCTGTTCTACTGAAACCATATAAGAATAACCTACATTCATGGAGGTTTTAAGTCGTTTCGTCAAATAATCGAAAAATATAAAAACTATTCAAAAATTTAGTTTTTTTCTTTTCACCCTCGTAAACTGGCAACACCACAACGTCAGAACGCTATATCTGATATTGTAAAAAAGCTGAACAAATTATCTTTTTCTGAGTGCAAACAGCAGAACTCTAACTAAAATAGCTTAAACGATATTAGCGGTTCAATACCAATGTTTTAGGAATTATGACAACAAAATGTTGATAATTAATGAAAAATCGTTTTGTGAAGTATACAAAGGCGGTTCTTCCAAGCCAATTGATATACAGCTGTCAACCTGATATTTCTAAAAACGCAGACGTCTGTTCTACTAAAACTATATAAGAATAACCTACATTCATGGAGGTTTTAAGTCGTTTCGTCAAAAAATCGAAAAATATAAAAACTATTCAAAAATTTAGTTTTTTTCTTTTCGCCCTCGTAAGCTGGCAACACCACAACGTCAGAACGCTATATCTGATATTGTAAAAAATCTGAACAAATTATCTTTCTCTGAGTGCAAACAGCAGAAACCTACCTAAAATAGCTTAAAAGATATTAGCGGTTCAATACCAATGTTTTAGGAATTATGACAAAAAAATGTTGATAATTAATTAAAAATCGTTTTGTGAAGTATATAAAGGCGGTTCTTCCAAGCCAATTGATATACAGCTGTCAACCTGATATTTTTAAAAACGCAGACGTCTGTTCTACTGAAACCATATAAGAATAACCTACATTCATGGAGGTTAAAGTCGTTTCGTCAAATAATCGAAAAATATAAAAACTATTCAAAAATTTAGTTTTTTTCTTTTCGCCCTCGTAAACTGGCAACACCACAATGTCAGAACGCTATTTCTGATATTGTAAAAAAGCTGAACAAATTATCTTTCTCTGAGTGCAAACAGCAGAACTCTACCTAAAATAGCTTAACAGCTATTAGCGGTTCAATACCAATATTTTAGGAATTATGACAAAAAAATGTTGATAATTAATTAAAAATCGTTTTGTGAAGTATACAAAGGCGGTTCTTCCAAGCCAATTGATATACAGCTGTCAACCTGATATTTTTAAAAACGCAGACGTCTGTTCTACTGAAACCATATAAGAATAACCTACATTCATGGAGGTTTTAAGTCGTTTCGTCAAAAAATCGAAAAATATAAATCTATTCAAAAATTTAGTTTTTTTCTTTTCGCCCTCGTAAGCTGGCAACACCACAACGTCAGAACGCTATATCTGATATTGTAAAAAATCTGAACAAATTATCTTTCTCTGAGTGCAAACAGCAGAACTCTACCTAAAATAGCTTAAAAGATATTAGCGGTTCAATACCAATGTTTTAGGAATTATGACAAAAAAATGTTGATAATTAATTAAAAATCGTTTTGTGAAGTATACAAAGGCGGTTCTTCCAAGCCAATTGATATACAGCTGTCAACCTGATATTTTTAAAAACGCAGACGTCTGTTCTACTGAAACCATATAAGAATAACCTACATTCATGGAGGTTAAAGTCGTTTCGTCAAATAATCGAAAAATATTAAAACTATTCAAAAATTTAGTTTTTTTCTTTTCCTCCTCGTAAACTGGCAACACCACAACGTCAGAACGCTATATCTGATATTGTAAAAAAGCTGAACAAATTATCTTTTTCTGAGTGCAAACAGCAGAACTCTAACTAAAATAGCTTAAACGATATTAGCGGTTCAATACCAATGTTTTAGGAATTATGACAACAAAATGTTGATAATTAATGAAAAATCGTTTTGTGAAGTATACAAAGGCGGTTCTTCCAAGCCAATTGATATACAGCTGTCAACCTGATATTTCTAAAAACGCAGACGTCTGATCTTCTGAAACCATATAAGAATAACCTACATTCATGGAGGTTTTAAGTCGTTTCGTCAAATAATCGAAAAATATAAAAACTATTCAAAAATTTAGTTTTTTTCTTTTCCTCCTCGTAAACTGGCAACACCACAACGTCAGAACGCTATATCTGATATTGTAAAAAAGCTGAACAAATTATCTTTTTCTGAGTGCAAACAGCAGAACTCTAACTAAAATAGCTTAAACGATATTAGCGGTTCAATACCAATGTTTTAGGAATTATGACAACAAAATGTTCATAATTAATGAAAAATCGTTTTGTGAAGTATACAAAGGCGGTTCTTCCAAGCCAATTGATATACAGCTGTCAACCTGATATTTCTAAAAACGCAGACGTCTGATCTTCTGAAACCATATAAGAATAACCTACATTCATGGAGGTTTTAAGTCGTTTCGTCAAAAAATCGAAAAATATAAAAACTATTCAAAAATTTAGTTTTTTTCTTTTCGCCCTCTTAAGCTGGCAACACCACAACGTCAGAACGCTATTTCTGATATTGTAAAAAAGCTGAACAAATTATCTTTCTCTGAGTGCAAACAGCAGAACTCTACCTAAAATAGCTTAACAGCTATTAGCGGTTCAATACCAATATTTTAGGAATTATGACAAAAAAATGTTGATAATTAATTAAAAATCGTTTTGTGAAGTATACAAAGGCGGTTCTTCCAAGCCAAATGATATACAGCTGTCAACCTGATATTTCTAAAAACGCAGACGTCTGTTCTACTGAAACCATATAAGAATAACCTACATTCATGGAGGTTTTAAGTCGTTTCGTCAAAAAATCGAAAAATATAAAAACTATTCAAAAATTTAGTTTTTTTCTTTTCACCCTCGTAAACTGGCAACACCACAACGTCAGAACGCTATATCTGATATTGTAAAAAAGCTGAACAAATTATCTTTCTCTGAGTGCAAACAGCAGAACTCTACCTAAAATAGCTTAACAGCTATTAGCGGTTCAATACCAATATTTTAGGAATTATGACAAAAAAATGTTGATAATTAATTAAAAATCGTTTTGTGAAGTATACAAAGGCGGTTCTTCCAAGCCAATTGATATACAGCTGTCAACCTGATATTTTTAAAAACGCAGACGTCTGTTCTACTGAAACCATATAAGAATAACCTACATTCATGGAGGTTTTAAGTCGTTTCGTCAAATAATCGAAAAATATAAAAACTATTCAAAAATTTAGTTTTTTTCTTTTCCTCCTCGTAAACTGGCAACACCACAACGTCAGAACGCTATATCTGATATTGTAAAAGCTGAACAAATTATCTTTCTCTGAGTGCAAACAGCAGAACTCTACCTAAAATAGCTTAACAGCTATTAGCGGTTCAATACCAATATTTTAGGAATTATGACAAAAAAATGTTGATAATTAATTAAAAATCGTTTTGTGAAGTATACAAAGGCGGTTCTTCCAAGCCAATTGATATACAGCTGTCAACCTGATATTTTTAAAAACGCAGACGTCTGTTCTACTGAAACCATATAAGAATAACCTACATTCATTGAGGTTTTAAGTCGTTTCGTCAAATAATCGAAAAATATAAAAACTATTCAAAAATTTAGTTTTTTTCTTTTCCTCCTCGTAAACTGGCAACACCACAACGTCAGAACGCTATATCTGATATTGTAAAAAAGCTGAACAAATTATCTTTTTCTGAGTGCAAACAGCAGAACTCTAACTAAAATAGCTTAAACGATATTAGCGGTTCAATACCAATGTTTTAGGAATTATGACAACAAAATGTTGATAATTAATGAAAAATCGTTTTGTGAAGTATACAAAGGCGGTTCTTCCAAGCCAATTGATATACAGCTGTCAACCTGATATTTCTAAAAACGCAGACGTCTGATCTTCTGAAACCATATAAGAATAACCTACATTCATGGAGGTTTTAAGTCGTTTCGTCAAATAATCGAAAAATATAAAAACTATTCAAAAATTTAGTTTTTTTCTTTTCCTCCTCGTAAACTGGCAACACCACAACGTCAGAACGCTATATCTGATATTGTAAAAAAGCTGAACAAATTATCTTTCTCTGAGTGCAAACAGCAGAACTCTACCTAAAATAGCTTAACAGCTATTAGCGGTTCAATACCAATATTTTAGGAATTATGACAAAAAAATGTTGATAATTAATTAAAAATCGTTTTGTGAAGTATACAAAGGCGGTTCTTCCAAGCCAATTGATATACAGCTGTCAACCTGATATTTTTAAAAACGCAGACGTCTGTTCTACTGAAACCATATAAGAATAACCTACATTCATGGAGGTTTTAAGTCGTTTCGTCAAATAATCGAAAAATATAAAAACTATTCAAAAATTTAGTTTTTTTCTTTTCCTCCTCGTAAACTGAAAACACCACAACGTCAGAACGCTATATCTGATATTGTAAAAAAGCTGAACAAATTATCTTTTTCTGAGTGCAAACAGCAGAACTCTAACTAAAATAGCTTAACAGCTATTAGCGGTTCAATACCAATATTTTAGGAATTATGACAAAAAAATGTTGATAAGTAATTAAAAATCGTTTTGTGAAGTATACAAAGGCGGTTCTTCCAAGCCAATTGATATACAGCTGTCAACCTGATATTTTTAAAAACGCAGACGTCTGTTCTACTGAAACCATATAAGAATAACCTACATTCATGGAGGTTTTAAGTCGTTTCGTCAAATAATCGAAAAATATAAAAACTATTCAAAAATTTAGTTTTTTTCTTTTCACCCTCGTAAACTGGCAACACCACAACGTCAGAACGCTATATCTGATATTGTAAAAAAGCTGAACAAATTATCTTTTTCTGAGTGCAAACAGCAGAACTCTAACTAAAATAGCTTAAACGATATTAGCGGTTCAATACCAATGTTTTAGGAATTATGACAACAAAATGTTGATAATTAATGAAAAATCGTTTTGTGAAGTATACAAAGGCGGTTCTTCCAAGCCAATTGATATACAGCTGTCAACCTGATATTTCTAAAAACGCAGACGTCTGTTCTACTAAAACTATATAAGAATAACCTACATTCATGGAGGTTTTAAGTCGTTTCGTCAAAAAATCGAAAAATATAAAAACTATTCAAAAATTTAGTTTTTTTCTTTTCGCCCTCGTAAGCTGGCAACACCACAACGTCAGAACGCTATATCTGATATTGTAAAAAATCTGAACAAATTATCTTTCTCTGAGTGCAAACAGCAGAAACCTACCTAAAATAGCTTAAAAGATATTAGCGGTTCAATACCAATGTTTTAGGAATTATGACAAAAAAAATGTTGATAATTAATTAAAAATCGTTTTGTGAAGTATATAAAGGCGGTTCTTCCAAGCCAATTGATATACAGCTGTCAACCTGATATTTTTTAAAAACGCAGACGTCTGTTCTACTGAAACCATATAAGAATAACCTACATTCATGGAGGTTAAAGTCGTTTCGTCAAATAATCGAAAAATATAAAAACTATTCAAAAATTTAGTTTTTTTCTTTTCGCCCTCGTAAACTGGCAACACCACAATGTCAGAACGCTATTTCTGATATTGTAAAAAAGCTGAACAAATTATCTTTCTCTGAGTGCAAACAGCAGAACTCTACCTAAAATAGCTTAACAGCTATTAGCGGTTCAATACCAATATTTTAGGAATTATGACAAAAAAATGTTGATAATTAATTAAAAATCGTTTTGTGAAGTATACAAAGGCGGTTCTTCCAAGCCAATTGATATACAGCTGTCAACCTGATATTTTTAAAAACGCAGACGTCTGTTCTACTGAAACCATATAAGAATAACCTACATTCATGGAGGTTTTAAGTCGTTTCGTCAAAAAATCGAAAAATATAAATCTATTCAAAAATTTAGTTTTTTTCTTTTCGCCCTCGTAAGCTGGCAACACCACAACGTCAGAACGCTATATCTGATATTGTAAAAAATCTGAACAAATTATCTTTCTCTGAGTGCAAACAGCAGAACTCTACCTAAAATAGCTTAAAAGATATTAGCGGTTCAATACCAATGTTTTAGGAATTATGACAAAAAAATGTTGATAATTAATTAAAAATCGTTTTGTGAAGTATACAAAGGCGGTTCTTCCAAGCCAATTGATATACAGCTGTCAACCTGATATTTTTAAATACGCAGACGTCTGTTCTACTGAAACCATATAAGAATAACCTACATTCATGGAGGTTAAAGTCGTTTCGTCAAATAATCGAAAAATATAAAAACTATTCAAAAATTTAGTTTTTTTCTTTTCCTCCTCGTAAACTGGCAACACCACAACGTCAGAACGCTATATCTGATATTGTAAAAAAACTGAACAAATTATCTTTTTCTGAGTGCAAACAGCAGAACTCTAACTAAAATAGCTTAAACGATATTAGCGGTTCAATACCAATGTTTTAGGAATTATGACAACAAAAATGTTGATAATTAATGAAAAATCGTTTTGTGAAGTATACAAAGGCGGTTCTTCCAAGCCAATTGATATACAGCTGTCAACCTGATATTTCTAAAAACGCAGACGTCTGATCTTCTGAAACCATATAAGAATAACCTACATTCATGGAGGTTTAAGTCGTTTCGTCAAATAATCGAAAAATATTAAAAACTATTCAAAAATTTAGTTTTTTTCTTTTCCTCCTCGTAAACTGGCAACACCACAACGTCAGAACGCTATATCTGATATTGTAAAAAAGCTGAACAAATTATCTTTTTCTGAGTGCAAACAGCAGAACTCCTAACTAAATAGCTTAAACGATATTAGCGGTTCAATACCAATGTTTTAGGAATTATGACAACAAAATGTTTCATAATTAATGAAAAATCGTTTTGTGAAGTATACAAAGGCGGTTCTTCCAAGCCAATTGATATACAGCTGTCAACCTGATATTTCTAAAAACGCAGACGTCTGATCTTCTGAAACCATATAAGAATAACCTACATTCATGGAGGTTTTAAGTCGTTTCGTCAAAAAATCGAAAAATATAAAAACTATTCAAAAATTTAGTTTTTTTCTTTTCGCCCTCTTAAGCTGGCAACACCACAACGTCAGAACGCTATTTCTGATATTGTAAAAAAGCTGAACAAATTATCTTTCTCTGAGTGCAAACAGCAGAACTCTACCTAAAATAGCTTAACAGGCTATTAGCGGTTCAATACCAATATTTTAGGAATTATGACAAAAAAATGTTGATAATTAATTAAAAATCGTTTTGTGAAGTATACAAAGGCGGTTCTTCCAAGCCAATTGATATACAGCTGTCAACCTGATATTTCTAAAAACGCAGACGTCTGTTCTACTGAAACCATATAAGAATAACCTACATTCATGGAGGTTTTAAGTCGTTTCGTCAAAAAATCGAAAAATATAAAAACTATTCAAAAATTTAGTTTTTTTCTTTTCACCCTCGTAAACTGGCAACACCACAACGTCAGAACGCTATATCTGATATTGTAAAAAAGCTGAACAAATATCTTTCTCTGAGTGCAAACAGCAGAACTCTACCTAAAATAGCTAACCAGCTATTAGCGGTTCAATACCAATATTTTAGGAATTATGACAAAAAAATGTTGATAATTAATTAAAAATCGTTTTGTGAAGTATACAAAGGCGGTTCTTCCAAGCCAATTGATATACAGCTGTCAACCTGATATTTTTAAAAACGCAGACGTCTGTTCCTACTGAAACCATATAAGAATAACCTACATTCATGGAGGTTTTAAGTCGTTTCGTCAAATAATCGAAAAATATAAAAAACTATTCAAAAATTTAGTTTTTTTCTTTTCCTCCTCGTAAACTGGCAACACCACAACGTCAGAACGCTATATCTGATATTGTAAAAGCTGAACAAATTATCTTTCTCTGAGTGCAAACAGCAGAACTCTACCTAAAATAGCTTAACAGCTATTAGCGGTTCAATACCAATATTTTAGGAATTATGACAAAAAAATGTTGATAATTAATTAAAAATCGTTTTGTGAAGTATACAAAGGCGGTTCTTCCAAGCCAATTGATATACAGCTGTCAACCTGATATTTTTAAAAACGCAGACGTCTGTTCTACTGAAACCATATAAGAATAACCTACATTCATTGAGGTTTTAAGTCGTTTCGTCAAATAATCGAAAAATATAAAAACTATTCAAAAATTTAGTTTTTTTCTTTTCCTCCTCGTAAACTGGCAACACCACAACGTCAGAACGCTATATCTGATATTGTAAAAAAGCTGAACAAATTATCTTTTTCTGAGTGCAAACAGCAGAACTCTAACTAAAATAGCTTAAACGATATTAGCGGTTCAATACCAATGTTTTAGGAATTATGACAACAAAATGTTGATAATTAATGAAAAATCGTTTTGTGAAGTATACAAAGGCGGTTCTTCCAAGCCAATTGATATACAGCTGTCAACCTGATATTTCTAAAAACGCAGACGTCTGATCTTCTGAAACCATATAAGAATAACCTACATTCATGGAGGTTTTAAGTCGTTTCGTCAAATAATCGAAAAATATAAAAACTATTCAAAAATTTAGTTTTTTTCTTTTCCTCCTCGTAAACTGGCAACACCACAACGTCAGAACGCTATATCTGATATTGTAAAAAAGCTGAACAAATTATCTTTCTCTGAGTGCAAACAGCAGAACTCTACCTAAAAATAGCTTAACAGCTATTAGCGGTTCAATACCAATATTTTAGGAATTATGACAAAAAAATGTTGATAATTAATTAAAAATCGTTTTGTGAAGTATACAAGGCGGTTCTTCCAAGCCAATTGATATACAGCTGTCAACCTGATATTTTTAAAAACGCAGACGTCCTGTTCTACTGAAACCATATAAGAATAACCTACATTCATGGAGGTTTTAAGTCGTTTCGTCAAATAATCGAAAAATATAAAAACTATTCAAAAATTTAGTTTTTTTCTTTTCCTCCTCGTAAACTGGCAACACCACAACGTCAGAACGCTATATCTGATATTGTAAAAAAGCTGAACAAATTATCTTTCTCTGAGTGCAAACAGCAGAACTCTACCTAAAATAGCTTAACAGCTAATTAGCGGTTCAATACCAATATTTTAGGAATTTGACAAAAAAATGTTGATAATTAATTAAAAATCGGTTTTGTGAAGTATACAAAGGCGGTTCTTCCAAGCCAATTGATATACAGCTGTCAACCTGATATTTTTAAAAACGCAGACGTCTGTTCTACTGAAACCATATAAGAATAACCTACATTCATGGAGGGTTTTAAGTCGTTTCGTCAAATAATCGAAAAATATAAAAACTATTCAAAAATTTAGTTTTTTTCTTTTCCTCCTCGTAAACTGAAAACACCACAACGTCAGAACGCTATATCTGATATTGTAAAAAAGCTGAACAAATTATCTTTTTCTGAGTGCAAACAGCAGAACTCTAACTAAAATAGCTTAACAGCTATTAGCGGTTCAATACCAATATTTAGGAATTATGACAAAAAAATGTTGATAAGTAATTAAAAATCGTTTTGTGAAGTATACAAAGGCGGTTCTTCCAAGCCAATTGATATACAGCTGTCAACCTGATATTTTTAAAAAACGCAGACGTCTGTTCTACTGAAACCATATAAGAATAACCTACATTCATGGAGGTTTTAAGTCGTTTCGTCAAATAATCGAAAAATATAAAAACTATTCAAAAATTTAGTTTTTTTTCTTTTCACCCTCGTAACTGGCAACACCACAACGTCAGAACGCTATATCTGATATTGTAAAAAAGCTGAACAAATTATCTTTTTCTGAGTGCAAACAGCAGAACTCTAACTAAAATAGCCTTAAACGATATTAGCGATTCAATACCAATGTTTTAGGAATTATGACAACAAAATGTTGATAATTAATGAAAAATCGTTTTGTGAAGTATACAAAGGCGGTTCTTCAAGCCAATTGATATACAGCTGTCAACCTGATATTTCTAAAAACAAAGACGTCTGTTCTACTAAAACCATATAAGAATAACCTACATTCATGGAGGTTTTAAGTCGTTTCGTCAAAAAATCGAAAAATATAAAAAACTATCAAAAATTTAGTTTTTTTTCTTTTCGCCCTCGTAAGCTGGGCAACACCACAACGTCAGAACGCTATATCTGATATTGTAAAAAATCTGAACAAATTATCTTTCTCTGAGTGCAAACAGCAGAACTCTACCTAAAATAGCTTAAAAGATATTAGCGGTTCAATACCAATGTTTTAGGAATTATGACAAAAAAAATGTTGATAATTAATTAAAAATCGTTTTGTGAGTATACAAAGGCGGTTCTTCCAAGCCAATTGATATACAGCTGTCAACCTGATATGTTTAAAAACGCAGACGTCTGTTCTACTGAAACCATATAAGAATAACCTACATTCATGGAGGTTTTAAGTCGTTTCGTCAAATAATCGAAAAATATAAAAACTATTCAAAAATTAGTTTTTTTCTTTTCACCCTCGTAAACTGGCAAACACCACAACGTCAGAACGCTATATCTGATATTGTAAAAAAGCTGAACAAATTATCTTTTCTGAGTGCAAACAGCAGAACTCTAACTAAAATAGCTTAAACGATATTAGCGGTTCAATACCAATGTTTTAGGAATTATGACAACAAAATGTTGATAATTAATGAAAAATCGTTTTTGTGAAGTATACAAAGGCGGTTCTTCCAAGCCAATTGATATACAGCTGTCAACCTGATATTTCTAAAAACAAAGACGTCTGTTCTACTAAAACCATATAAGAATAACCTACATTCATGGAGGTTTTAAGTCGTTTCGTCAAAAAATCGAAAAATATAAAAACTATTCAAAAATATAGTTTTTTTCTTTTCACCCTCGTAAACTGGCAACACTACTACGTCAGAACACTATATCTGATATTGTAAAAAAGCTGAACAAATTATCTTTTTCTGAGTGCAAACAGCAGAACTCTAACTAAAATAGTTTAAACGATATTAGCGGTTCAATACCAATGTTTTTAGGAATTATGACAACAAAATGTTGATAATTAATGAAAATCGTTTTTGTGAAGTATATAAAGGCGGTTCTTCCAAGCCAATTGATATACAGCTGTCACCTGATATTTTTAAAAACGCAGACGGTCTGTTCTACTGAAACCATATAAGAATAACCTACATTCATGGAGGTTAAAGGTCGTTTCGTCAAATAATCGAAAAATATAAAAACTATTCAAAAATTTAGTTTTTTTCTTTTCCGCCCTCGTAAACTGGCAACACCACAATGTCAGAACGCTATTTCTGATATTGTAAAAAATCTGAACAATTATCTTTCTCTGAGTGCAAACAGCAGAAACTCTACCTAAAATAGCTTAAAAGATATTAGCGGTTTCAATACCAATGTTTTAGGAATTATGACAAAAAAATGTTGATAATTAATTAAAAATCGTTTTGTGAAGTATACAAAGGCGGTTCTCAAGCCAATTGATATAAAGCTGTCAACCTGATATTTTTAAAAACGCAGACGTCTGTTCTACTGAAACCATATAAGAATAACCTACATTCATGGAGGTTAAAGTCGTTTCGTCAAATAATCGAAAAATATAAAAACTATTCAAAAATTTAGTTTTTTTCTTTTCGCCCTCGTAAACTGGCAACACCACAATGTCCAGAACGCTATTTCTGATATTGTAAAAAATCTGAACAAATTATCTTTCCTCTGAGTGCAAACAGCAGAACTCTACCTAAAATAGCCTTAAACGATATTAGCGATTCAATACCAATGTTTTAGGAATTATGACAACAAAATGTTGATAATTAATGAAAAATCGTTTTGTGAAGTATACAAAGGCGGTTCTTCCAAGCCAATTGATATACAGCTGTCAACCTGATATTTTCTAAAAACAAAGACGTCTGTTCTACTAAAACCATATAAGAATAACCTACATTCATGGAGGTTTTAAGTCGTTTCGTCAAAAAATCGAAAAATATAAAAACTATTCAAAAATTTAGTTTTTTTCTTTTCGCCCTCGTAAGCTGGCAACACCACAACGTCAGAACGCTATATCTGATATTGTAAAAAATCTGAACAAATTATCTTTCTCTGAGTGCAAACAGCAGAACTCTACCTAAAATAGCTTAAAAGATATTAGCGGTTCAATACCAATGTTTTAGGAATTATGACAAAAAAATGTTGATAATTAATTAAAAATCGTTTTGTGAAGTATACAAAGGCGGTTCTTCCAAGCCAATTGATATACAGCTGTCAACCTGATATGTTTAAAAACGCAGACGTCTGTTCTACTGAAACCATATAAGAATAACCTACATTCATGGAGGTTTTAAGTCGTTTCGTCAAATAATCGAAAAATATAAAAACTATTCAAAAATTTAGTTTTTTTCTTTTCACCCTCGTAAACTGGCAACACCACAACGTCAGAACGCTATATCTGATATTGTAAAAAAGCTGAACAAATTATCTTTTTCTGAGTGCAAACAGCAGAACTCTAACTAAAATAGCTTAAACGATATTAGCGGTTCAATACCAATGTTTTAGGAATTATGACAACAAAATGTTGATAATTAATGAAAAATCGTTTTGTGAAGTATACAAAGGCGGTTCTTCCAAGGCAATTGATATACAGCTGTCAACCTGATATTTCTAAAAACAAAGACGTCTGTTCTACTAAAACCATATAAGAATAACCTACATTCATGGAGGTTTTAAGTCGTTTCGGTCAAAAAATCGAAAAATATAAAAACTATTCAAAAATATAGTTTTTTTCTTTTCACCCTCGTAAACTGGCAACACTACTACGTCAGAACACTATATCTGATATTGTAAAAAAGCTGAACAAATTATCTTTTTCTGAGTGCAAACAGCAGAACTCTAACTAAAATAGTTTAAACGATATTAGCGGTTCAATACCAATGTTTTAGGAATTATGACAACAAAATGTTGATAATTAATGAAAAATCGTTTTGTGAAGTATATAAAGGCGGTTCTTCCAAGCCAATTGATATACAGCTGTCACCTGATATTTTTAAAAACGCAGACGTCTGTTCTACTGAAACCATATAAGAATAACCTACATTCATGGAGGTTAAAGTCGTTTCGTCAAATAATCGAAAAATATAAAAACTATTCAAAAATTTAGTTTTTTTTCCTTTTCGCCCTCGTAAACTGGCAACACCACAATGTCAGAACGCTATTTCTGATATTGTAAAAAATCTGAACAAATTATCTTTCTCTGAGTGCAAACAGCAGAACTCTACCTAAAATAGCTTAAAAGATATTAGCGGTTCAATACCAATGTTTTTAGGAATTATGACAAAAAAATGTTGATAATTAATTAAAAATCGTTTTGTGAAGTATACAAAGGCGGTTCTTCCAAGCCAATTGATATAAAGCTGTCAACCTGATATTTTTAAAAACGCAGACGTCTGTTCTACTGAAACCATATAAGAATAACCTACATTCATGGAGGTTAAAGTCGTTTCGTCAAATAATCGAAAAATATAAAAACTATTCAAAAATTTAGTTTTTTTCTTTTCGCCCTCGTAAACTGGCAACACCACAATGTCAGAACGCTATTTCTGATATTGTAAAAAATCTGAACAAATTATCTTTCTCTGAGGTGCAAACAGCAGAACTCTACCTAAAATAGCTTTAAAAGATATTAGCGGTTCAATACCAATGTTTTAGGAATTATGACAAAAAAATGTTGATAATTAATGAAAAATCGTTTTGTG
The DNA here is from genome assembly GCF_019925205.1 of Metopolophium dirhodum. NCBI lineage: Eukaryota > Metazoa > Arthropoda > Insecta > Hemiptera > Aphididae > Metopolophium > Metopolophium dirhodum. The sequence continues at coordinate 1,184 of NW_026869898.1, read as the reverse complement.
AAGTATACAAAGGCGGTTCTTCCAAGCCAATTGATATAACAGCTGTCAACCTGATATTTCTAAAAATGCAGATGTCTGTTCTACTGAAACCATATAAGAATAACCTACATTCATGGAGGTTTTAAGTCGTTTCGTCAAATAATCGAAAAATATAAAAACTATTCAAAAATTAGTTTTTTTTCTTTCACCCTCGTAAACTGGCAACACCACAACGTCAGAACGCTATATCTGATATTGTAAAAAAAGCTGAACAAATTATCTTTCTCTGAGTGCAAACAGCAGAACTCTACCTAAAATAGCTTAACAGCTATTAGCGGTTCAATACCAATATTTTAGGAATTATGACAAAAAAATGTTGATAATTAATTAAAAATCGTTTTTGTGAAGTATACAAAGGCGGTTCTTCCAAGCCAATTGATATACAGCTGTCAAACCTGATATTTTTAAAAACGCAGACGTCTGTTCTACTGAAACCATATAAGAATAACCTACATTCATAAAATAATCGAAAAATATAAAAAACTATTCAAAAATTTAGTTTTTTTCTTTTCACCCTCGTAAACTGGCAACACCACAACGTCAGAACGCTATATCTGATATTGTAAAAAAGCTGAACAAATTATCTTTTTCTGAGTGCAAACAGCAGAACTCTAACTAAAATAGCTTAAACGATATTAGCGGTTCAATACCAATGTTTTAGGAATTATGACAACAAAATGTTGATAATTAATGAAAAATCGTTTTGTGAAGTATAAAAGGCGGTTCTTCCAAGCCAATTGATATACAGCTGTCAACCTGATATTTCTAAAAACGCGGACGTCTGATCTTCTGAAACCATATAAGAATAACCTACATTCATGGAGGTTTTAAGTCGTTTCGTCAAAAAATCGAAAAATATAAAAACTATTCAAAAATTTAGTTTTTTTTCTTTTCACCCTCGTAAACTGGCAACGCCACAACGTCAGAACGCTATATCTGATATTGTAAAAAAAGCTGAACAAATTATCTTTCTCTGAGTGCAAACAGCAGAACTCTACCTAAAATAGCTTAAAAGATATTAGCGGTTCAATACCAATGTTTTAGGAATTATGACAAAAAAAATGTTGATAATTAATGAAAAATCGTTTTGTGAAGTATATAAAGGCGGTTCTTCCAAGCCAATTGATATACAGCTGTCACCTGAA
>NW_026869897.1:95127-104920 GCF_019925205.1 Metopolophium dirhodum | reverse complement strand
TCGATTGCCGATTTTTGTCTGGTCGGCGTTCGACGGGTGCGAGGTGGACTAACGTAAAGAATTATTACGTCCCGCGGACTCGGAGTGCCGTACGCGGAAATATTTTTCATCGACGGGCGAGGCGCGGAGTCGCCCTTGGTGCGCGGCGGCGTCCCCGTGACCGGATCCGTGGACACTGTGCCCTTCATCGATTGCCGATTTTTGTCTGGTCGGCGTTCGACGGGTGCGAGGTGGACTAACGTAAAGAATTATTACGTCCCCGCGGACTCGGAGTGCCGTACGCGGAAATATTTTTCATCGACGGGCGAGGCGCGGAGTCGCCCTTGGTGCGCGGCGGCGTCCCCGTGACCGGATCCGTGGACACTGTGCCCTTCATCGATTGCCGATTTTTGTCTGGTCGGCGTTCGACGGGTGCGAGGTGGACTAACGTAAAATATTAATACGGCAAGTGGATGTGGTTTACCGGTATTATTCGGTGCGGGCATTCGGCGAGCACGTCCCGCGGACTCGGAGTGCCGTACGCGGAAATATTTTTCCTCGACGGGCGAGGCGCGGAGTCGCCCTTGGTGCGCGGCGGCGTCCCCGTGACCGGATCCGTGGACACTGTGCCCTTCATCGATTGCCGATTTTTGTCTGGTCGGCGTTCGACGGGTGCGAGGTGGACTAACGTAAAGAATTATTACGTCCCGCGGACTCGGAGTGCCGTACGCGGAAATATTTTTTCATCGACGGGCGAGGCGCGGAGTCGCCCTTGGTGCGCGGCGGCGTCCCCGTGACCGGATCCGTGGACCACTGTGCCCTTCATCGATTGCCGATTTTTGTCTGGTCGGCGTTCGACGGGTGCGAGATGGACTAACGTAAAGAATTATTACGTCCCGCGGACTCGGAGTGCCGAACGCGGAAAAATTTTTCTTCGACGGGCGAGGCGCGGAGTCGCCCTTGGTGCGCGGCGGCGTCCCCGTGACCGGATCCGTGGACACTGTGCCCTTCATCGATTGCCGATTTTTGTCTGGTCGGCGTTCGACGGGTGCGAGGTGGACTAACGTAAAGAATTATTACGTCCCGCGGACTCGGAGTGCCGTACGCGGAAATATTTTTCCTCGACGGGCGAGGCGCGGAGTCGCCCTTGGTGCGCGGCGGCGTCCCCGTGACCGGATCCGTGGACACTGTGCCCTTCATCGATTGCCGATTTTTGTCTGGTCGGCGTTCGACGGGTGCGAGATGGACTAACGTAAAGAATTATTACGTCCCGCGGACTCGGAGTGCCGAACGCGGAAAAATTTTTCTTCGACGGGCGAGGCGCGGAGTCGCCCTTGGTGCGCGGCGGCGTCCCCCGTGACCGGATCCGTGGACACTGTGCCCTTCATCGATTGCCGATTTTTGTCTGGTCGGCGTTCGACGGGTGCGAGGTGGACTAACGTAAAGAATTATTACGTCCCCGCGGACTCGGAGTGCCGTACGCGGAAATATTTTTCCTCGACGGGCGAGGCGCGGAGTCGCCCTTGGTGCGCGGCGGCGTCCCCGTGACCGGATCCGTGGACACTGTGCCCTTCATCGATTGCCGATTTTTGTCTGGTCGGCGTTCGACGGGTGCGAGGTGGACTAACGTAAAGAATTATTACGTCCCGCGGACTCGGAGTGCCGTACGCGGAAATATTTTTCATCGACGGGCGAGGCGCGGAGTCGCCCTTGGTGCGCGGCGGCGTCCCCGTGACCGGATCCGTGGACACTGTGCCCTTCATCGATTGCCGATTTTTGTCTGGTCGGCGTTCGACGGGTGCGAGGTGGACTAACGTAAAATATTAATACGGCAAGTGGATGTGGTTTACCGGTATTATTCGGTGCGGGCATTCGGCGAGCACGTCCCGCGGACTCGGAGTGCCGTACGCGGAAATATTTTTCCTCGACGGGCGAGGCGCGGAGTCGCCCTTGGTGCGCGGCGGCGTCCCCGTGACCGGATCCGTGGACACTGTGCCCTTCATCGATTGCCGATTTTTGTCTGGTCGGCGTTCGACGGGTGCGAGGTGGACTAACGTAAAGAATTATTACGTCCCGCGGACTCGGAGTGCCGTACGCGGAAATATTTTTCATCGACGGGCGAGGCGCGGAGTCGCCCTTGGTGCGCGGCGGCGTCCCCGTGACCGGATCCGTGGACACTGTGCCCCTTCATCGATTGCCGATTTTTGTCTGGTCGGCGTTTCGACGGGTGCGAGATGGACTAACGTAAAGAATTATTACGTCCCGCGGACTCGGAGTGCCGAACGCGGAAAAATTTTTCTTCGACGGGCGAGGCGCGGAGTCGCCCTTGGTGCGCGGCGGCGTCCCCGTGACCGGATCCGTGGACACTGTGCCCTTCATCGATTGCCGATTTTTGTCTGGTCGGCGTTCGACGGGTGCGAGGTGGACTAACGTAAAGAATTATTACGTCCCGCGGACTCGGAGTGCCGTACGCGGAAATATTTTTCCTCGACGGGCGAGGCGCGGAGTCGCCCTTGGTGCGCGGCGGCGTCCCCGTGACCGTGTCCGAACCACCCGCGTGTGAAAATTCGATTTTTTTTTTTCACTCGACGTCCTCGGTTATTCGTCGGTGCCGGGGTGGTGCACATGACGGCAGCCCCGGCGATGTCCGTCGACACGATTTCGAATTCAACTTTTCGAACGTAGTTTTTCCGTGTGCAATAACTCGTTAACCGTTGGTTCGATCTCGACGTACCCGAGACGTGTTCACGTCGTACGTTCCGAGTACTATAGGACACCGGTGTCCCGCGACATTTAAATCGGTAATCCTTTATCCGCGGCCGTACCGCTACGCACGGAGATAGACCGATATTTGATTTTCGCTTAACCGCTACGCACTGTGATTGACTGTATTCCGACGGCGGGGTCTCGGTCAACCGTTTTCACGGTTTGCCGGTGACATCGACCGTACCGTTCATCACGGGCAGACCGCAGAGTCGTTGTCCAGGGATATCCCCCTTTGCCGAAAACCTTTACCGCGTAGAATTTCTGCGCTGACCGCGACGTTACAGGGGTGATTACCGTCGCCGAGCTGCGCGCCCCGCCGTACCGTCTCGTCGCACGGACCACCGTGTGTGAAAATTCGATTTTTTTTTTTCACTCGACGTCCTCGGTTATTCGTCGGTGCCGGGGTGGTGCACATGACGGCAGCCCCGGCGATGTCCGTCGACACGATTTCGAATTCAACTTTTCGAACGTAGTTTTTCCGTGTGCAATAACTCGTTAACCGTTGGTTCGATCTCGACGTACCCGAGACGTGTTCACGTCGTACGTTCCGAGTACTATAGGACACCGGTGTCCGCGACATTTAAATCGGTAATCCTTTATCCGCGGCCGTACCGCTACGCACGGATTTTGTGATTTTCGCCTAACCGCTACGCACGGTGATTGACGGATTTTCGATTCTCGGCTAACCGCTACGCACGGTGATGGCGAAGTTCCTTCGACTCGGGTGTACCACTACGCGTGAATACCCCCGTCGCACATTGTGAAACTCGAGATTTTGTAAATTTGTGAGCGACTCGGTCGTCGGCGTTCCGCCGGCGTCCGATCGCCAATCACGTACGACAGCAAAGCCACGGGCGACGCCGAAGCCGACGCGTCCATCGCCGCGCACCGGTCTGCCCCAGTCCTTCGGAATGGTCAGCAATCCAGTGCCCTTCGATGGTATCCGTCCAAGTTTCGGCGACCGACCCATCTCGCACGCCGAGTGGCAAAACTCAACCGGCGTCGCAGGCCCGCCTTCCGGTGGGCCTCCGACGCGCAAATCGTTTTTTTTCAAAAATCGATGACGACTCCCGTTACCCGTTCCGCAAGTTACGAGCTCTCGACGCCAAAACATTCCCGCCGCGGCCGGCCATCGTCGCCGTGCCCGGCGGTCGCCGGGGCGAAGCCCCGGGACGACGGACTTCGCGTCGCGTCCCGGCTTCCCCCCACGATCTCGGCTGGGGGCCGTTATAAACCTGGCGAGAGGCGCTAGCGCGGTAATTCTCCGTCCGCTGAAAACGGACGGCGTACGCGCTAACCCCCGACTCTCGTCAACGCACGGGTCACGTCGCGTCGGGCGAGCGCTCGCTCTCCGCGTGTGTTCGGTCTACCGCACGCGACCCGCCGCCGCAGTCGCCCCCGCGTTCTGCGGGTGCTCAGTGCGGCGCTCGCGTCGACCGAAGCGCGCGGTTTACGGGCGCCCCGTCCGCGCACAGTATCCCACTCGAACCGCGGTTCGGTCGTGCGCCGTGACCGTATACCGGTCACGGTCGTTTCGACCTTCCTCGGCGTCGGCTCGCCCACGGGCGGACCGGCGCTCGGACGCACGCGTCCCGAGACGAGTGTCCGCGTCGTCGTCGCCCCTTGGTCGGCGTCGCCGCGGGGATCCGTCACGGGACGCAGTTGTTGTAAAACCGAGATCCCTGGTTGATCCTGCCAGTAGTCATATGCTTGTCTCAAAGATTAAGCCATGCATGTCTCAGTGCAAGCCGCATTAAGGTGAAACCGCGAAAGGCTCATTAAATCAGTTGTGGTTCCTTAGATCGTACCCAAGTTACTTGGATAACTGTGGTAATTCTAGAGCTAATACATGCCGACAGAGTTCCGACCGTCGCGGCGCCCTCGGGCGTCGCTCGCGGGAGGAACGCTTTTATTAGATCAAAACCGGCCCGTCGCGGCGCGCTTCGTGCGCGTCCCGATCGCGGCCCGCGCAAAGACCTGGTGACTCTGAATAACTTCGAGCTGATCGCACGGTCTCCGTACCGGCGACGCATCTTTCAAATGTCTGCCTTATCAACTGTCGACGGTAGGTTCCATGCCTACCGTGGTGGTAACGGGTAACGGGGAATCAGGGTTCGATTCCGGAGAGGGAGCCTGAGAAACGGCTACCACATCCAAGGAAGGCAGCAGGCGCGCAAATTACCCACTCCCCGGAACGGGGAGGTAGTGACGAAAAATAACGATACGGGACTCATCCGAGGCCCCGTAATCGGAATGAGAACACTTTAAAAACCTTTAAACGAGGATCAATTGGAGGGCAAGTCTGGTGCCAGCAGCCGCGGTAATTCCAGCTCCAATAGCGTATATTAAAGTTGTTGCGGTTAAAAAGCTCGTAGTCGGATCTGTGTCTGGGCGGTGCCGGACCACCCTGGCGGTCCGTCGTGTCGCGGCCGGCCGTGTCGCGGGACCACGTGTCCCGTCGGCGCGGTCGTCGTCGCGCTCGTCAGCCGTCTCGGGGTGTTAGTTACCGGCACGTCGGCCGGACGTATTGTCGGCAGGCGGACACGTGTCTCGGGCTTCCGGCGCGCCGCGCGGCCACGCGTCGCGCGGCCGTCGGGGTTCGACGACGGCGGCCGCCTACTCCAATCTTGCTGCGCGGTGATCTTCACCGATTGCCGTCGGCGGGCCGACACGTTTACTTTGAACAAATTAGAGTGCTCAAAGCAGGCTCAAATCTGGCGGGGCGGCTTCACGGCCGTCTCGTCAAAAGGCCCTGAATACTGGTCGCATGGAATAATGGAACAAGACCTCGGTCCCGCGCATCTCCGCCCTTCGCGGGCGCGCGAAATCGCCCTCCGGGGCGTTTCCGTGCGCGGGCCGCCGGGCCGCGGGCGCCAGTCGCCCGCGCGTCCCGCCGGGCCGGTTTTCGGGACCGGAGGTAATGATCAACAGAGACGGGCGGGGGCATTCGTACCGAGACGTTAGAGGTGAAATTCTTGGATCGTCTCGAGACGAACTGACGCGAAAGCATTTGCCAAGTACGTTCTCGTATGATCAAGAACGAAAGTTAGAGGTTCGAAGGCGATCAGATACCGCCCCTAGTTCTAACTGTAAACGATGCCAGCTAGCGATCCGCCGCGGTTTCATTAACGACCCGGCGGGCAGCTTCCGGGAAACCGAAGCTTTTCGGTTCCGGGGGAAGTATGATTGCAAAGTTGAAACTTAAAGGAATTGACGGAAGGGCACCACCAGGAGTGGAGCCTGCGGCTTAATTTGACTCAACACGGGAAACCTCACCAGGCCCGGACACCGGAAAGATTGACAGATTGAGAGCTCTTTCTTGATTCGGTGGGTGGTGGTGCATGGCCGTTCTTAGTTGGTGGAGCGATCTGTCTGGTTAATTCCGATAACGAACGAGACTCTGTCCTGCTAACTAGGCGGGTAACCCCGGGTCGGCGTGTGCGCGGCGCGGGCGGTTTCGGCCGTTCGTGTTCGCGTACCCGTCGGCTCGCGCCGGTATCCCCGAACGCGTTCGCCCGTCGTCCACGGCGGTCGTCGAGCGCGGCCGCGCCATCCGCGTCCCGGCGTGCGGCGGGCGTGTGTCGGCCGGGGGGCAACCTCCGGTCGGGCGCGCGTCCGTCGTGCGTCGGGCTCCGTGGTGAAGCGCGCCGTGTTCGCGGCCGTCGCCGGCGGATCACGATACGTTACTAGGGCTACCGCCGGCTCCCAGGAGCTTAAACTCTTCTTAGAGGGACAGGCGGCGGACGAAAATAGCCGCACGAGACTGAGCGATAACAGGTCTGTGATGCCCTTAGATGTTCTGGGCCGCACGCGCGCTACACTGAAGGAATCAGCGTGTGTTAACATTCCTGGGCCGACAGGCTTCCGGGGTAACCCGCTGAACCTCCTTCGTGCTTAGGGATCGTGGCTTGCAATTTTTCCACGTGAACGAGGAATTCCCAGTAAGCGCGAGTCATCAGCTCGCGTTGATTACGTCCCTCGCCCTTTGTACACACCGCCCGTCGCTACTACCGATTGAACGGTCGCATTGAGGTCTTCGGAGTGGACGCGCGTTATTCGGCCCCCTCGGGGGCTGGGTCGTCGCGCGATCGCGAAGATGACCGAAATCGGCCCGTTTAGAGGAAGTAAAAAGTCGTAACAAGGTTTCCGTAGGTGAACCTGCGGAAGGATCATTAGAGACGGGCCCGCGGTACCGGCAGCACTTGCCGGTCTCGCGCGCGCCTAATCCGACCCCCGTGGCCGCGTGCGCTCGCGACTAGCTCGCCGACCGCCCGCGCGCCGCGACCCCCCGACCGAGCGTCGACCGAAAGATGGTTAACGTCGAAAGACCATACGGGCCCCCGCCGTGCGTCCGCGCACGGCGCGTGGCCGGTAGAAGTTTCGTCGACAAAAAAAAAACACCCGACCCCCGAACAGCGGATCACTTGGCTCGTGGATCGATGAAGACCCGCAGCTATCTGCGCGTCGTCGTGTAATCCGCAGGTTATACGAACATCGACCAGTCGAACGCACATTGCGGCCTCGGTGACCCGCGGGTCCCGGGCCACGCCTGTCTGAGGGTCGTATACCGGATACTCGGCCAGACCGATGCGCCGCCGGCAGGCGTCCGACGGCGGGCGGCAGTCCTCCCGGGGACTGTCCGCCCGCCCGTCGGCCGCTCCGGTGGTGCGAGATTGGCGGTTCGACCGTGGAAAACCGCGCTCGCGCGGCCGCCTCCGGTCGTCCGCCCAAGTTGTGACGGCAAAACAGTCACGGGTTCTCGCGTCGTCAAACGGCACGTCCCCCGTCCGCCCCGCCGCGCGAGAGCGCGGCCGGGTCGGCTGAGAGTCCACGGACCTCTCCGGCTTCCGAGACGCGGACGCGGACGGTCACCGTACGGGCGGAGCGCGGACCGCAGGGCTGCCGTGTAATTTAAAAAAAAAAAAAACCGATACGTTCCGACCTCAGATCAGGCGGGACTACCCGCCGGATTTAAGCATATTAATAAGCGGAGGAAAAGAAAACAACCGTGATTCCCTTAGTAGCGGCGAGCGAACAGTGAATCCCGCCGCGCACTTTTGTGTCGCGGCACCTATGGGAGTTGTGGCGTACGGGCCGGCCTCGTTGCCGGGGCCGCACGTGAGACGGTCCAGTCTCCCTTGAACGGGGGCCATGGCCCGCAGATGGTGCCAGGCCAGTAGAGGCCGTCACAGCGTTCCGGGATCGGACCGCGCCTTCGAGTCGGGTTGCTTGAGAGTGCAGCCCGAAGTTGGTGGTAAAACTCCATCTAAGGCTAAATACGGCCACGAGACCGATAGTTTACAAGTACCGTGAGGGAAAGTTGAAAAGAACTTTGAAGAGAGAGTTCATAAGAACGTGAAACTGTTCGGGTGTAAAACGGACAGAGCCCGCGAGTCCCCGCCGGGCGAATTCACGGGTCCGGTCTAACCGCCGGCCGGATCTTTCGCTCGGTTAGCGGACGTCGCGACCCGTTGGGCGCCGGCCGAAGGGCTTGGGTGGCGTTCGTCGCGGCGGTTGCGTTTCGGCGTGACCGTTCGCGCCGAACCCTGGTGCTCCTGGTCGGCTCGCGCCGACGGCAAGAACCGTCGACGCGGCCCCGTCGCAGGCGGGGTCCCGTCGGTCGGCGACGATTTCGGGCTACTTTCCGACCCGTCTTGAAACACGGACCAAGGAGTCTAACGTGTGCGCGAGTCAACGGTTGATCTTACGAAAAACCACGTTTGGGCGCAATGAAAGTGAACCGTTTACGGTGCGGACGATGGCCTAGCGACCGAACCCACCGGCGTTCAAAGTCGCGCTGGTCCCGCAGTCCGGGGGCGTCTTCGCCAGGTCGGCTTCGGCCGTCCGAGGGGCGCACCCTTAGCGCACACGTTGGTACCCGAAAGATGGTGAACTATGCCTGGCCAGGATGAAGTCAAGGGGAAACCCTGATGGAGGTCCGCAGCGATTCTGACGTGCAAATCGATCGTCTGAGCTGGGTATAGGGGCGAAAGACTAATCGAACCATCTAGTAGCTGGTTCCATCCGAAGTTTCCCTCAGGATAGCTGGCGCCGATGTGTCCCGCCCGTTCGCGGGCGTACGGACGCCGGTGGGACTTCCGCGCTGTACGGCGCGGTAACAACACGCTCGTAACACGGAGGATGTCTCATACGGTAAAGCGAATGATTAGAGGACATTGGGGCCGAAACGACCTCAACCTATTCTCAAACTATCAATGGGTGAGATCGCCGGCTTTACCTGGTACACCGCGTGAACCGCGTGCGAAGCCGGCGACGGAACCCCTAGGCGCTTAGTGGGCCATTTTTGGTAAGCAGAACTGGCGCTGCGGGATGAACCGAACGCCGAGTTAAGGCGCCGAAATCGACGCGTATTCAGAGACCATGAAAGGCGTTGGTTGCTGATGACAGCAGGACGGTGGCCATGGAAGTCGGAATCCGCTAAGGAGTGTGTAACAACTCACCTGCCGAAGCAACTAGCTCTGAAAATGGATGGCGCTGGAGCGTCGTGCCTATACTCGGCCGTCGACGGCATAGTGGGGCCGGTCGTCGCTCGCGGCGGTCGGTCCCGGCAAGCCTCGACGAGTAGGATGGCGCGGCGGTGTGCGTCGAAGGGCAGGTCGCGAGACCGCCTGGAGCCGCCGTCGGTGCAGATCTTGGTGGTAGTAGCAAATACTCGAGAGGGGCCCTCGGGGGCTGCCGTGGAGAAGGGTTTCTTGTGAACAGCCGTTGTCCAAGAGTCAGTCGATCCTAAGCCCGGGGAGAGATCCTCGTACCACGGGCGAAGGCGTTTTCGAATCGCCCTTGGGGCGAGAGGGAATCCGGTTCGTATTCCGGAACCCGACGCGGAACCGCTCCCTAGTGTTCGGGGCTCTTTTGTCTCGTCTGGGTAACCAGAATGAACTCGAAGAAGCCGCCGGGGGATCTGGGTAGAGTTCTCTTTTCTCTGTGAGCGTTGTACGTCCCTGGAATCCTCTAGCCGGGCGATAGGGACGCGAGCGCGAAGAGCACCGCTCGTTGCGGCGGTGTCCCGTGATCCCCACGCGGACCT
>NW_026869897.1:82627-92627 GCF_019925205.1 Metopolophium dirhodum | reverse complement strand
CAGACGCAATTTTTTTTTCAATTCCGTGTGGCCGTACCACTACGCAGCGACATAGGATTTATTTGAGATAATTATTTTTCACGCGCGGTCGCCTGGACCGACGGACCGACGACTGCCCCTCGGCCGCGGTTCGTCGCCCGGCAGACGCAATTTTTTTTTCAATTCCGTGTGGCCGTACCACTACGCAGCGACATAGGATTTATTTGAGATAATTATTTTTCACGCGCGGTCGCCCTGGACCGACGGACCGACGACTGCCCCTCGGCCGCGGTTCGTCGCCCGGCAGACGCAATTTTTTTTTCAATTCCGTGTGGCCGTACCACTACGCAGCGACATAGGATTTATTTGAGATAATTATTTTTCACGCGCGGTCGCCTGGACCGACGGACCGACGACTGCCCCTCGGCCGCGGTTCGTCGCCCGGCAGACGCAATTTTTTTTTTCAATTCCGTGTGGCCGTACCTACTACGCAGCGACATAGGATTTATTTGAGATAATTATTTTTCACGCGCGGTCGCCTGGACCGACGGACCGACTTTTTTTTTTTTAAATTTATCTGCCTTCCTACTACGCGCTAGCACGTGTGATTTGGCCGAAGATTGTTCGGTTGATGGAAAAAGTTATTACAGCAAGTGGATGTGGTTTACCGGTATTATTCGGTGCGGGCATTCGGCGAGCACGTCCCCGCGGACTCGGAGTGCCGTACGCGGAAATATTTTTCCTCGACGGGCGAGGCGCGGAGTCGCCCTTGGTGCGCGGCGGCGTCCCCGTGACCGGATCCGTGGACACTGTGCCCTTCATCGATTGCCGATTTTTTGTCTGGTCGGCGTTCGACGGGTGCGAGGTGGACTAACGTAAAGAATTATTACGTCCCGCGGACTCGGAGTGCCGTACGCGGAAATATTTTTCATCGACGGGCGAGGCGCGGAGTCGCCCTTGGTGCGCGGCGGCGTCCCCGTGACCCGGATCCGTGGACACTGTGCCCTTCATCGATTGCCGATTTTTGTCTGGTCGGCGTTCGACGGGTGCGAGATGGACTAACGTAAAGAATTATTACGTCCCGCGGACTCGGAGTGCCGAACGCGGAAAAATTTTTCTTCGACGGGCGAGGCGCGGAGTCGCCCTTGGTGCGCGGCGGCGTCCCCGTGACCGGATCCGTGGACACTGTGCCCTTCATCGATTGCCGATTTTTGTCTGGTCGGCGTTCGACGGGTGCGAGGTGGACTAACGTAAAGAATTATTACGTCCCGCGGACTCGGAGTGCCGTACGCGGAAATATTTTTCCTCGACGGGCGAGGCGCGGAGTCGCCCTTGGTGCGCGCGGCGTCCCCGTGACCGGATCCGTGGGACACTGTGCCCTTCATCGATTGCCGATTTTTGTCTGGTCGGCGTTCGACGGGTGCGAGGTGGACTAACGGTAAAGAATTATTACGTCCCGCGGACTCGGAGTGCCGTACGCGGAAATATTTTTCATCGACGGGCGAGGCGCGGAGTCGCCTCTTCCTACTACGCGCTAGCACGTGTGATTTGGCCGAATAAGATTGTTCGGTTGATGGAAAAAGTTATTACAGCAAGTGGATGTGGTTTACCGGTATTATTCGGTGCGGGCATTCGGCGAGCACGTCCCGCGGACTCGGAGTGCCGTACGCGGAAATATTTTTCATCGACGGGCGAGGCGCGGAGTCGCCCTTGGTGCGCGGCGGCGTCCCCGTGACCGGATCCGTGGACACTGTGCCCTTCATCGATTGCCGATTTTTGTCTGGTCGGCGTTCGACGGGTGCGAGGTGGACTAACGTAAAGAATTATTACGTCCCGCGGACTCGGAGTGCCGTACGCGGAAATATTTTTCATCGACGGGCGAGGCGCGGAGTCGCCCTTGGTGCGCGGCGGCGTCCCCGTGACCGGATCCGTGGACACTGTGCCCTTCATCGATTGCCGATTTTTGTCTGGTCGGCGTTCGACGGGTGCGAGGTGGACTAACGTAAAGAATTATTACGTCCCGCGGACTCGGAGTGCCGTACGCGGAAATATTTTTCATCGACGGGCGAGGCGCGGAGTCGCCCTTGGTGCGCGGCGGCGTCCCCGTGACCGGATCCGTGGACACTGTGCCCTTCATCGATTGCCGATTTTTGTCTGGTCGGCGTTCGACGGGTGCGAGGTGGACTAACGTAAAATATTAATACGGCAAGTGGATGTGGTTTACCGGTATTATTCGGTGCGGGCATTCGGCGAGCACGTCCCGCGGACTCGGAGTGCCGTACGCGGAAATATTTTTCCTCGACGGGCGAGGCGCGGAGTCGCCCTTGGTGCGCGGCGGCGTCCCCGTGACCGGATCCGTGGACACTGTGCCCTTCATCGATTGCCGATTTTTGTCTGGTCGGCGTTCGACGGGTGCGAGGTGGACTAACGTAAAGAATTATTACGTCCCGCGGACTCGGAGTGCCGTACGCGGAAATATTTTTCATCGACGGGCGAGGCGCGGAGTCGCCCTTGGTGCGCGGCGGCGTCCCCGTGACCGGATCCGTGGGACACTGTGCCCTTCATCGATTGCCGATTTTTGTCTGGTCGGCGTTCGACGGGTGCGAGATGGACTAACGTAAAGAATTATTACGTCCCGCGGACTCGGAGTGCCGAACGCGGAAAAATTTTTCTTCGACGGGCGAGGCGCGGAGTCGCCCTTGGTGCGCGGCGGCGTCCCCGTGACCGGATCCGTGGACACTGTGCCCTTCATCGATTGCCGATTTTTGTCTGGTCGGCGTTCGACGGGTGCGAGGTGGACTAACGTAAAGAATTATTACGTCCCGCGGACTCGGAGTGCCGTACGCGGAAATATTTTTCCTCGACGGGCGAGGCGCGGAGTCGCCCCTTGGTGCGCGGCGGCGTCCCCGTGACCGTGTCCGAACCACCGCGTGTGAAAATTCGATTTTTTTTTTTTCACTCGACGTCCTCGGTTATTCGTCGGTGCCGGGGTGGTGCACATGACGGCAGCCCCGGCGATGTCCGTCGACACGATTTCGAATTCAACTTTTCGAACGTAGTTTTTCCGTGTGCAATAACTCGTTAACCGTTGGTTCGATCTCGACGTACCCGAGACGTGTTCACGTCGTACGTTCCGAGTACTATAGGACACCGGTGTCCGCGACATTTAAATCGGTAATCCTTTATCCGCGGCCGTACCGCTACGCACGGAGATAGACCGATATTTGATTTTCGCTTAACCGCTACGCACTGTGATTGACTGTATTCCGACGGCGGGGGTCTCGGTCAACCGTTTTCACGGTTTGCCGGTGACATCGACCGTACCGTTCATCACGGGCAGACCGCAGAGTCGTTGTCCAGGGATATCCCCCTTTGCCGAAAACCTTTACCGCGTAGAATTTCTGCGCTGACCGCGACGTTACAGGGGTGATTACCGTCGCCGAGCTGCGCGCCCGCCGTACCGTCTCGTCGCACGGACCACCGTGTGTGAAAATTCGATTTTTTTTTTTCACTCGACGTCCTCGGTTATTCGTCGGTGCCGGGGTGGTGCACATGACGGCAGCCCCGGCGATGTCCGTCGACACGATTTCGAATTCAACTTTTCGAACGTAGTTTTTCCGTGTGCAATAACTCGTTAACCGTTGGTTCGATCTCGACGTACCCGAGACGTGTTCACGTCGTACGTTCCGAGTACTATAGGACACCGGTGTCCGCGACATTTAAATCGGTAATCCTTTATCCGCGGCCGTACCGCTACGCACGGATTTTGTGATTTTCGCCTAACCGCTACGCACGGTGATTGACGGATTTTCGATTCTCGGCTAACCGCTACGCACGGTGATGGCGAAGTTCCTTCGACTCGGGTGTACCACTACGCGTGAATACCCCCGTCGCACATTGTGAAACTCGAGATTTTGTAAATTTGTGAGCGACTCGGTCGTCGGCGTTCCGCCGGCGTCCGATCGCCAATCACGTACGACAGCAAAGCCACGGGCGACGCCGAAGCCGACGCGTCCATCGCCGCGCACCGGTCTGCCCCAGTCTTCGGAATGGTCAGCAATCCAGTGCCCTTCGATGGTATCCGTCCAAGTTTCGGCGACCGACCCATCTCGCACGCCGAGTGGCAAAACTCAACCGGCGTCGCAGGCCCGCCTTCCGGTGGGCCTCCGACGCGCAAATCGTTTTTTTCAAAAATCGATGACGACTCCCGTTACCGTTCCGCAAGTTACGAGCTCTCGACGCCAAAACATTCCCGCCGCGGCCGGCCATCGTCGCCGTGCCCGGCGGTCGCCGGGGCGAAGCCCCGGGACGACGGACTTCGCGTCGCGTCCCGGCTTCCCCCACGATCTCGGCTGGGGGCCGTTATAAACCTGGCGAGAGGCGCTAGCGCGGTAATTCTCCGTCCGCTGAAAACGGACGGCGTACGCGCTAACCCCGACTCTCGTCAACGCACGGGTCACGTCGCGTCGGGCGAGCGCTCGCTCTCCGCGTGTGTTCGGTCTACCGCACGCGACCGCCGCCGCAGTCGCCCCGCGTTCTGCGGGTGCTCAGTGCGGCGCTCGCGTCGACCGAAGCGCGCGGTTTACGGGCGCCCGTCCGCGCACGTATCCCACTCGAACCGCGGTCGGTCGTGCGCCGTGACCGTATACCGGTCACGGTCGTTTCGACCTTCCTCGGCGTCGGCTCGCCCACGGGCGGACCGGCGCTCGGACGCACGCGTCCCGAGACGAGTGTCCGCGTCGTCGTCGCCCCTTGGTCGGCGTCGCCGCGGGGATCCGTCACGGGACGCAGTTGTTGTAAAACCGAGATCCCTGGTTGATCCTGCCAGTAGTCATATGCTTGTCTCAAAGATTAAGCCATGCATGTCTCAGTGCAAGCCGCATTAAGGTGAAACCGCGAAAGGCTCATTAAATCAGTTGTGGTTCCTTAGATCGTACCCAAGTTACTTGGATAACTGTGGTAATTCTAGAGCTAATACATGCCGACAGAGTTCCGACCGTCGCGGCGCCCTCGGGCGTCGCTCGCGGGAGGAACGCTTTTATTAGATCAAAACCGGCCCGTCGCGGCGCGCTTCGTGCGCGTCCCGATCGCGGCCCGCGCAAAGACCTGGTGACTCTGAATAACTTCGAGCTGATCGCACGGTCTCCGTACCGGCGACGCATCTTTCAAATGTCTGCCTTATCAACTGTCGACGGTAGGTTCCATGCCTACCGTGGTGGTAACGGGTAACGGGGAATCAGGGTTCGATTCCGGAGAGGGAGCCTGAGAAACGGCTACCACATCCAAGGAAGGCAGCAGGCGCGCAAATTACCCACTCCCGGAACGGGGAGGTAGTGACGAAAAATAACGATACGGGACTCATCCGAGGCCCCGTAATCGGAATGAGAACACTTTAAAACCTTTAAACGAGGATCAATTGGAGGGCAAGTCTGGTGCCAGCAGCCGCGGTAATTCCAGCTCCAATAGCGTATATTAAAGTTGTTGCGGTTAAAAAGCTCGTAGTCGGATCTGTGTCTGGGCGGTGCCGGACCACCCTGGCGGTCCGTCGTGTCGCGGCCGGCCGTGTCGCGGGACCACGTGTCCCGTCGGCGCGGTCGTCGTCGCGCTCGTCAGCCGTCTCGGGGTGTTAGTTACCGGCACGTCGGCCGGACGTATTGTCGGCAGGCGGACACGTGTCTCGGGCTTCCGGCGCGCCGCGCGGCCACGCGTCGCGCGGCCGGTCGGGGTTCGACGACGGCGGCCGCCTACTCCAATCTTGCTGCGCGGTGATCTTCACCGATTGCCGTCGGCGGGCCGACACGTTTACTTTGAACAAATTAGAGTGCTCAAAGCAGGCTCAAATCTGGCGGGGCGGCTTCACGGCCGTCTCGTCAAAAGGCCCTGAATACTGTCGCATGGAATAATGGAACAAGACCTCGGTCCCGCGCATCTCGCCCCTTCGCGGGCGCGCGAAATCGCCCTCCGGGGCGTTTCCGTGCGCGGGGCCGCCGGGCCGCGGGCGCCAGTCGCCCGCGCGTCCCGCCGGGCCGGTTTTCGGGACCGGAGGTAATGATCAACAGAGACGGGCGGGGGCATTCGTACCGAGACGTTAGAGGTGAAATTCTTGGATCGTCTCGAGACGAACTGACGCGAAAGCATTTGCCAAGTACGTTCTCGTATGATCAAGAACGAAAGTTAGAGGTTCGAAGGCGATCAGATACCGCCCTAGTTCTAACTGTAAACGATGCCAGCTAGCGATCCGCCGGCGTTTCATTAACGACCCGGCGGGCAGCTTCCGGGAAACCGAAGCTTTTCGGTTCCGGGGGGAAGTATGATTGCAAAGTTGAAACTTAAAGGAATTGACGGAAGGGCACCACCAGGAGTGGAGCCTGCGGCTTAATTTGACTCAACACGGGAAACCTCACCAGGCCCGGACACCGGAAAGATTGACAGATTGAGAGCTCTTTCTTGATTCGGTGGGTGGTGGTGCATGGCCGTTCTTAGTTGGTGGAGCGATCTGTCTGGTTAATTCCGATAACGAACGAGACTCTGTCCTGCTAACTAGGCGGGTAACCCCGGGTCGGCGTGGTGCGCGGCGCGGGCGGTTTCGGCCGTTCGTGTTCGCGTACCCGTCGGCTCGGCCCGGTATCCCCGAACGCGTTCGCCCGTCGTCCACGGCGGTCGTCGAGCGCGGCCGCGCCATCCGCGTCCCCGGCGTGCGGCGGGGCGTGTGTCGGCCGGGGGGCAACCTCCGGTCGGCGCGCGTCCGTCGTGCGTCGGGCTCCGTGGTGAAGCGCGCCGTGTTCGCGGCCGTCGCCGGCGGATCACGATACGTTACTAGGGCTACCGCCGGCTCCCAGGAGCTTAAACTCTTCTTAGAGGGACAGGCGGCGGACGAAAATAGCCGCACGAGACTGAGCGATAACAGGTCTGTGATGCCCTTAGATGTTCTGGGCCGCACGCGCGCTACACTGAAGGAATCAGCGTGTGTTAACATTCCTGGGCCGACAGGCTTCCGGGTAACCCGCTGAACCTCCTTCGTGCTTAGGGATCGTGGCTTGCAATTTTTCCACGTGAACGAGAATTCCCAGTAAGCGCGAGTCATCAGCTCGCGTTGATTACGTCCCTGCCCTTTGTACACACCGCCCGTCGCTACTACCGATTGAACGGTCGCATTGAGGTCTTCGGAGTGGACGCGCGTTATTCGGCCCCCTCGGGGGCTGGGTCGTCGCGCGATCGCGAAGATGACCGAAATCGGCCGTTTTAGAGGAAGTAAAAGTCGTAACAAGGTTTCCGTAGGTGAACCTGCGGAAGGATCATTAGAGACGGGCCCGCGGTACCGGCAGCACTTGCCGGTCTCGCGCGCGCCTAATCCGACCCCGTGGCCGCGTGCGCTCGCGACTAGCTCGCCGACCGCCCGCGCGCCGCGACCCCCGACCGAGCGTCGACCGAAAGATGGTTAACGTCGAAAGACCATACGGGCCCCGCCGTGCGTCCGCGCACGGCGCGTGGCCGGTAGAAGTTTCGTCGACAAAAAAAAACACCCGACCCCGAACAGCGGATCACTTGGCTCGTGGATCGATGAAGACCGCAGCTATCTGCGCGTCGTCGTGTAATCCGCAGGTTATACGAACATCGACCAGTCGAACGCACATTGCGGCCTCGGAGCCCGCGGGTCCCGGGCCACGCCTGTCTGAGGGTCGTATACCGGATACTCGGCCAGACCGATGCGCCGCCGGCAGGCGTCCGACGGCGGCGGCAGTCCTCCCGGGGACTGTCCGCCCGCCCGTCGGCCGCTCCGGTGGTGCGAGATTGGCGGTTCGACCGTGGAAAACCGCGCTCGCGCGGCCGCCTCCGGTCGTCCGCCCAAGTTGTGACGGCAAACAGTCACGGGTTCTCGCGTCGTCAAACGGCACGTCCCCGTCCGCCCGCCGCGCGAGCGCGGGCCGGGTCGGCTGAGAGTCCACGGACCTCTCCGGCTTCCGAGACGCGGACGCGGACGGTCACCGTCGGGGAGCGCGGACCGCAGGCTGCCGTGTAATTTAAAAAAAAAAAAACCGATACGTTCCGACCTCAGATCAGGCGGGACTACCCGCCGGATTTAAGCATATTAATAAGCGGAGGAAAAGAAAACAACCGTGATTCCCTTAGTAGCGGCGAGCGAACAGGGAGAAAAGCCCATCGCCGAATCCCGCCGCGCACTTTTGTGTCGCGGCACCTATGGAGTTGTGGCGTACGGGCCGGCCTCGTTGGCCGGGGCGCACGTGACGGTCCAAGTCTCCCTTGAACGGGGGCCATGGCCCGCAGATGGTGCCAGGCCAGTAGAGGCCGTCACAGCGTTCCGGGATCGGACCGCGCCTTCGAGTCGGGTTGCTTGAGAGTGCAGCCCGAAGTTGGTGGTAAACTCCATCTAAGGCTAAATACGGCCACGAGACCGATAGTTTACAAGTACCGTGAGGGAAAGTTGAAAAGAACTTTGAAGAGAGAGTTCATAAGAACGTGAAACTGTTCGGGGTGTAAACGGACAGAGCCCGCGAGTCCCCGCCGGGCGAATTCACGGTCGGTCTAACCGCCGGCCGGATCTTTCGCTCGGTTAGCGGACGTCGCGACCGTTGGGCGCCGGCCGAAGGGCTTGGGTGGCGTTCGTCGCGGCGGTTGCGTTTCGGCGTGACCGTTCGCGCCGAACCCTGGTGCTCCTGGTCGGCTCGCCCGACGGCAAGAACCGTCGACGCGGCCCCGTCGCAGGCGGGGTCCCGTCGGTCGGCGACGATTTCGGGCTACTTTCCGACCCGTCTTGAAACACGGACCAAGGAGGTCTAACGTGTGCGCGAGGTCAACGGTGATCTTACGAAAAACCACGTTTGGCGCAATGAAAGTGAACCGTTTACGGTGCGGACGATGGCCTAGCGACCGAACCCACCGGCGTTCAAAGTCGCGCTGGTCGCAGTCCGGGGGCGTCTTCGCCAGGTCGGCTTCGGCCGTCCGAGGGCGCACCCTTAGCGCACACGTTGGTACCCGAAAGATGGTGAACTATGCCTGGCCAGGATGAAGTCAGGGGAAACCCTGATGGAGGTCCGCAGCGATTCTGACGTGCAAAATCGATCGTCTGAGCTGGGTATAGGGGCGAAAGACTAATCGAACCATCTAGTAGCTGGTTCCATCCGAAGTTTCCCTCAGGATAGCTGGCGCCGATGTGTCCCGCCCGTTCGCGGGCGTACGGACGCCGGTGGGACTCCGCGCTGTACGGCGCGGGGTAACAACACGCTCGTAACACGGAGGATGTCTCATACGTAAAGCGAATGATTAGAGGACATTGGGGCCGAAACGACCTCAACCTATTCTCAAACTATAAATGGGTGAGATCGCCGGCTTTACCTGGTACACCGCGTGAACCGCGTGCGAAGCCGGCGACGGAACCCTAGGCGCTTAGTGGGCCATTTTTGGTAAGCAGAACTGGCGCTGCGGGATGAACCGAACGCCGAGTTAAGGCGCCGAAATCGACGCGTATTCAGAGACCATGAAAGGCGTTGGTTGCTGATGACAGCAGGACGGTGGCCATGGAAGTCGGAATCCGCTAAGGAGTGTGTAACAACTCACCTGCCGAAGCAACTAGCTCTGAAAATGGATGGCGCTGGAGCGTCGTGCCTATACTCGGCCGTCGACGGCATAGTGGGGCCGGTCGTCGCTCGCGGCGGTCGGTCCCGGCAAGCCTCGACGAGTAGGATGGCGCGGCGGTGTGCGTCGAAGGGGCAGGTCGCGAGACCGCCTGGAGCCGCCGTCGGTGCAGATCTTGTGGTAGTAGCAAATACTCGAGAGGGGCCCTCGGGGGCTGCCGTGGAGAAGGGTTTCTTGTGAACAGCCGTTGTCCAAGAGTCAGTCGATCCTAAGCCCGGGGGAGAGATCCTCGTACCACGGGCGAAGGCGTTTTCGAATCGCCCTTGGGGCGAGAGGGAATCCGGTTCGTATTCCGGAACCCGACGCGGAACCCGCTCCCTAGTGTTCGGGGCTCTTTTGTCTCGTCTGGGTAACCAGAATGAACTCG
>NW_026869897.1:75127-77627 GCF_019925205.1 Metopolophium dirhodum | reverse complement strand
GAGTCGTTGTCCAGGGATATCCCCCTTTGCCGAAAACCTTTACCGCGTAGGAATTTCTGCGCTGACCGCGACGTTACAGGGGTGATTACCGTCGCCGAGCTGCGCGCCCGCCGTACCGTCTCGTCGCACGGACCACCGTGTGTGAAAATTCGATTTTTTTTTTTCACTCGACGTCCTCGGTTATTCGTCGGTGCCGGGGTGGTGCACATGACGGCAGCCCCGGCGATGTCCGTCGACACGATTTCGAATTCAACTTTTCGAACGTAGTTTTTCCGTGTGCAATAACTCGTTAACCGTTGGTTCGATCTCGACGTACCCGAGACGTGTTCACGTCGTACGTTCCGAGTACTATAGGACACCGGTGTCCGCGACATTTAAATCGGTAATCCTTTATCCGCGGCCGTACCGCTACGCACGGATTTTGTGATTTTCGCCTAACCGCTACGCACGGTGATTGACGGATTTTCGATTCTCGGCTAACCGCTACGCACGGTGATGGCGAAGTTCCTTCGACTCGGGGTGTACCACTACGCGTGAATACCCCCGTCGCACATTGTGAAACTCGAGATTTTGTAAATTTGTGAGCGACTCGGTCGTCGGCGTTCCGCCGGCGTCCGATCGCCAATCACGTACGACAGCAAAGCCACGGGCGACGCCGAAGCCGACGCGTCCATCGCCGCGCACCGGTCTGCCCCAGTCTTCGGAATGGTCCAGCAATCCAGTGCCCTTCGATGGTATCCGTCCAAGTTTCGGCGACCGACCCATCTCGCACGCCGAGTGGCAAAACTCAACCGGCGTCGCAGGCCCCGCCTTCCGGTGGGCCTCCGACGCGCAAATCGTTTTTTTCAAAATCGATGACGACTCCCGTTACCGTTCCGCAAGTTACGAGCTCTCGACGCCAAAACATTCCCGCCGCGGCCGGCCATCGTCGCCGTGCCCGGCGGTCGCCGGGGCGAAGCCCCGGGACGACGGACTTCGCGTCGCGTCCCGGCTTCCCCCACGATCTCGGCTGGGGGGCCGTTATAAACCTGGCGAGAGGCGCTAGCGCGGTAATTCTCCGTCCGCTGAAAACGGACGGCGTACGCGCTAACCCCGACTCTCGTCAACGCACGGGTCACGTCGCGTCGGGCGAGCGCTCGCTCTCCGCGTGTGTTCGGGTCTACCGCACGCGACCGCCGCCGCAGTCGCCCCGCGTTCTGCGGGTGCTCAGTGCGGCGCTCGCGTCGACCGAAGCGCGCGGTTTACGGGCGCCCGTCCGCGCCACGTATCCCACTCGAACCGCGGTCGGTCGTGCGGCCGTGACCGTATACCGGTCACGGTCGTTTCGACCTTCCTCGGCGTCGGCTCGCCCACGGGCGGACCGGCGCTCGGACGCACGCGTCCCGAGACGAGTGTCCGCGGTCGTCGTCGCCCCTTGGTCGGCGTCGCCGCGGGGATCCGTCCACGGGACGCAGTTGTTGTAAAACCGAGATCCCTGGTTGATCCTGCCAGTAGTCATATGCTTGTCTCAAAGATTAAGCCATGCATGTCTCAGTGCAAGCCGCATTAAGGTGAAACCGCGAAAGGCTCATTAAATCAGTTGTGGTTCCTTAGATCGTACCCAAGTTACTTGGATAACTGTGGTAATTCTAGAGCTAATACATGCCGACAGAGTTCCGACCGTCGCGGCGCCCTCGGGCGTCGCTCGCGGGAGGAACGCTTTTTATTAGATCAAAACCGGCCCGTCGCGGCGCGCTTCGTGCGCGTCCCGATCGCGGCCCGCGCAAAGACCTGGTGACTCTGAATAACTTCGAGCTGATCGCACGGTCTCCGTACCGGCGACGCATCTTTCAAATGTCTGCTTATCAACTGTCGACGGTAGGTTCCATGCCTACCGTGGTGGTAACGGGTAACGGGGAATCAGGGTTCGATTCCGGAGAGGGAGCCTGAGAACGGCTACCACATCCAAGGAAGGCAGCAGGCGCGCAAATTACCCACTCCCGGAACGGGGAGGTAGTGACGAAAAATAACGATACGGGACTCATCCGAGGCCCCGTAATCGGAATGAGAACACTTTAAAACCTTTAAACGAGGATCAATTGGAGGGCAAGTCTGGTGCCAGCAGCCGCGGTAATTCCAGCTCCAATAGCGTATATTAAAGTTGTTGCGGTTAAAAAGCTCGTAGTCGGATCTGTGTCTGGGCGGTGCCGGACCACCCTGGCGGTCCGTCGTGTCGCGGCCGGCCGTGTCGCGGGACCACGTGTCCCGTCGGGCGCGGTCGTCGTCGCGCTCGTCAGCCGTCTCGGGGTGTTAGTTACCGGCACGTCGGCCGGACGTATTGTCGGCAGGCGGACACGTGTCTCGGGCTTCCGGCGCGCCGCGCGGCCACGCGTCGCGCGGCCGTCGGGGTTCGACGACGGCGGCCGCCTACTCCAATCTTGCTGCGCGGTGATCTTCACCGATTGCCGTCGGCGGGCCGACACGTTTACTTTGAACAAATTAGAGTGCTCAAAGCAGCTAA
>NW_026869897.1:72500-74627 GCF_019925205.1 Metopolophium dirhodum | reverse complement strand
GGACTCGGAGTGCCGAACGCGGAAAAATTTTTCTTCGACGGGCGAGGCGCGGAGTCGCCCTTGGTGCGCGGCGGCGTCCCCGTGACCGGATCCGTGGACACTGTGCCCTTCATCGATTGCCGATTTTTGTCTGGTCGGCGTTCGACGGGTGCGAGGTGGACTAACGTAAAGAATTATTACGTCCCGCGGACTCGGAGTGCCGTACGCGGAAATATTTTTCCTCGACGGGCGAGGCGCGGAGTCGCCCTTGGTGCGCGGCGGCGTCCCCGTGACCGTGTCCGAACCACCGCGTGTGAAAATTCGATTTTTTTTTTTCACTCGACGTCCTCGGTTATTCGTCGGTGCCGGGGTGGTGCACATGACGGCAGCCCCGGCGATGTCCGTCGACACGATTTCGAATTCAACTTTTCGAACGTAGTTTTTCCGTGTGCAATAACTCGTTAACCGTTGGTTCGATCTCGACGTACCCGAGACGTGTTCACGTCGTACGTTCCGAGTACTATAGGACACCGGTGTCCGCGACATTTAAATCGGTAATCCTTTATCCGCGGCCGTACCGCTACGCACGGAGATAGACCGATATTTGATTTTCGCTTAACCGCTACGCACTGTGATTGACTGTATTCCGACGGCGGGGTCTCGGTCAACCGTTTTCACGGTTTGCCGGTGACATCGACCGTACCGTTCATCACGGGCAGACCGCAGAGTCGTTGTCCAGGGATATCCCCCTTTGCCGAAAACCTTTACCGCGTAGAATTTCTGCGCTGACCGCGACGTTACAGGGGTGATTACCGTCGCCGAGCTGCGCGCCCGCCGTACCGTCTCGTCGCACGGACCACCGTGTGTGAAAATTCGATTTTTTTTTTTCACTCGACGTCCTCGGTTATTCGTCGGTGCCGGGGTGGTGCACATGACGGCAGCCCCGGCGATGTCCGTCGACACGATTTCGAATTCAACTTTTCGAACGTAGTTTTTCCGTGTGCAATAACTCGTTAACCGTTGGTTCGATCTCGACGTACCCGAGACGTGTTCACGTCGTACGTTCCGAGTACTATAGGACACCGGTGTCCGCGACATTTAAATCGGTAATCCTTTATCCGCGGCCGTACCGCTACGCACGGATTTTGTGATTTTCGCCTAACCGCTACGCACGGTGATTGACGGATTTTCGATTCTCGGCTAACCGCTACGCACGGTGATGGCGAAGTTCCTTCGACTCGGGTGTACCACTACGCGTGAATACCCCCGTCGCACATTGTGAAACTCGAGATTTTGTAAATTTGTGAGCGACTCGGTCGTCGGCGTTCCGCCGGCGTCCGATCGCCAATCACGTACGACAGCAAAGCCACGGGCGACGCCGAAGCCGACGCGTCCATCGCCGCGCACCGGTCTGCCCCAGTCTTCGGAATGGTCAGCAATCCAGTGCCCTTCGATGGTATCCGTCCAAGTTTCGGCGACCGACCCATCTCGCACGCCGAGTGGCAAAACTCAACCGGCGTCGCAGGCCCGCCTTCCGGTGGGCCTCCGACGCGCAAATCGTTTTTTTCAAAAATCGATGACGACTCCCGTTACCGTTCCGCAAGTTACGAGCTCTCGACGCCAAAACATTCCCGCCGCGGCCGGCCATCGTCGCCGTGCCCGGCGGTCGCCGGGGCGAAGCCCCGGGACGACGGACTTCGCGTCGCGTCCCGGCTTCCCCCACGATCTCGGCTGGGGGCCGTTATAAACCTGGCGAGAGGCGCTAGCGCGGTAATTCTCCGTCCGCTGAAAACGGACGGCGTACGCGCTAACCCCGACTCTCGTCAACGCACGGGTCACGTCGCGTCGGGCGAGCGCTCGCTCTCCGCGTGTGTTCGGTCTACCGCACGCGACCGCCGCCGCAGTCGCCCCGCGTTCTGCGGGTGCTCAGTGCGGCGCTCGCGTCGACCGAAGCGCGCGGTTTACGGGCGCCCGTCCGCGCACGTATCCCACTCGAACCGCGGTCGGTCGTGCGCCGTGACCGTATACCGGTCACGGTCGTTTCGACCTTCCTCGGCGTCGGCTCGCCCACGGGCGGACCGGCGCTCGGACGCACGCGTCCCGAGACGAGTGTCCGCGTCGTCGTCGCCCCTTGGTCGGCGTCGCCGC
>NW_026869897.1:50000-62500 GCF_019925205.1 Metopolophium dirhodum | reverse complement strand
TGTGCAATAACTCGTTAACCGTTGGTTCGATCTCGACGTACCCGAGACGTGTTCACGTCGTACGTTCCGAGTACTATAGGACACCGGTGTCCGCGACATTTAAATCGGTAATCCTTTATCCGCGGCCGTACCGCTACGCACGGAGATAGACCGATATTTGATTTTCGCTTAACCGCTACGCACTGTGATTGACTGTATTCCGACGGCGGGGTCTCGGTCAACCGTTTTCACGGTTTGCCGGTGACATCGACCGTACCGTTCATCACGGGCAGACCGCAGAGTCGTTGTCCAGGGATATCCCCCTTTGCCGAAAACCTTTACCGCGTAGAATTTCTGCGCTGACCGCGACGTTACAGGGGTGATTACCGTCGCCGAGCTGCGCGCCCGCCGTACCGTCTCGTCGCACGGACCACCGTGTGTGAAAATTCGATTTTTTTTTTTCACTCGACGTCCTCGGTTATTCGTCGGTGCCGGGGTGGTGCACATGACGGCAGCCCCGGCGATGTCCGTCGACACGATTTCGAATTCAACTTTTCGAACGTAGTTTTTCCGTGTGCAATAACTCGTTAACCGTTGGTTCGATCTCGACGTACCCGAGACGTGTTCACGTCGTACGTTCCGAGTACTATAGGACACCGGTGTCCGCGACATTTAAATCGGTAATCCTTTATCCGCGGCCGTACCGCTACGCACGGATTTTGTGATTTTCGCCTAACCGCTACGCACGGTGATTGACGGATTTTCGATTCTCGGCTAACCGCTACGCACGGTGATGGCGAAGTTCCTTCGACTCGGGTGTACCACTACGCGTGAATACCCCCGTCGCACATTGTGAAACTCGAGATTTTGTAAATTTGTGAGCGACTCGGTCGTCGGCGTTCCGCCGGCGTCCGATCGCCAATCACGTACGACAGCAAAGCCACGGGCGACGCCGAAGCCGACGCGTCCATCGCCGCGCACCGGTCTGCCCCAGTCTTCGGAATGGTCAGCAATCCAGTGCCCTTCGATGGTATCCGTCCAAGTTTCGGCGACCGACCCATCTCGCACGCCGAGTGGCAAAACTCAACCGGCGTCGCAGGCCCGCCTTCCGGTGGGCCTCCGACGCGCAAATCGTTTTTTTCAAAAATCGATGACGACTCCCGTTACCGTTCCGCAAGTTACGAGCTCTCGACGCCAAAACATTCCCGCCGCGGCCGGCCATCGTCGCCGTGCCCGGCGGTCGCCGGGGCGAAGCCCCGGGACGACGGACTTCGCGTCGCGTCCCGGCTTCCCCCACGATCTCGGCTGGGGGCCGTTATAAACCTGGCGAGAGGCGCTAGCGCGGTAATTCTCCGTCCGCTGAAAACGGACGGCGTACGCGCTAACCCCGACTCTCGTCAACGCACGGGTCACGTCGCGTCGGGCGAGCGCTCGCTCTCCGCGTGTGTTCGGTCTACCGCACGCGACCGCCGCCGCAGTCGCCCCGCGTTCTGCGGGTGCTCAGTGCGGCGCTCGCGTCGACCGAAGCGCGCGGTTTACGGGCGCCCGTCCGCGCACGTATCCCACTCGAACCGCGGTCGGTCGTGCGCCGTGACCGTATACCGGTCACGGTCGTTTCGACCTTCCTCGGCGTCGGCTCGCCCACGGGCGGACCGGCGCTCGGACGCACGCGTCCCGAGACGAGTGTCCGCGTCGTCGTCGCCCCTTGGTCGGCGTCGCCGCGGGGATCCGTCACGGGACGCAGTTGTTGTAAAACCGAGATCCCTGGTTGATCCTGCCAGTAGTCATATGCTTGTCTCAAAGATTAAGCCATGCATGTCTCAGTGCAAGCCGCATTAAGGTGAAACCGCGAAAGGCTCATTAAATCAGTTGTGGTTCCTTAGATCGTACCCAAGTTACTTGGATAACTGTGGTAATTCTAGAGCTAATACATGCCGACAGAGTTCCGACCGTCGCGGCGCCCTCGGGCGTCGCTCGCGGGAGGAACGCTTTTATTAGATCAAAACCGGCCCGTCGCGGCGCGCTTCGTGCGCGTCCCGATCGCGGCCCGCGCAAAGACCTGGTGACTCTGAATAACTTCGAGCTGATCGCACGGTCTCCGTACCGGCGACGCATCTTTCAAATGTCTGCCTTATCAACTGTCGACGGTAGGTTCCATGCCTACCGTGGTGGTAACGGGTAACGGGGAATCAGGGTTCGATTCCGGAGAGGGAGCCTGAGAAACGGCTACCACATCCAAGGAAGGCAGCAGGCGCGCAAATTACCCACTCCCGGAACGGGGAGGTAGTGACGAAAAATAACGATACGGGACTCATCCGAGGCCCCGTAATCGGAATGAGAACACTTTAAAACCTTTAAACGAGGATCAATTGGAGGGCAAGTCTGGTGCCAGCAGCCGCGGTAATTCCAGCTCCAATAGCGTATATTAAAGTTGTTGCGGTTAAAAAGCTCGTAGTCGGATCTGTGTCTGGGCGGTGCCGGACCACCCTGGCGGTCCGTCGTGTCGCGGCCGGCCGTGTCGCGGGACCACGTGTCCCGTCGGCGCGGTCGTCGTCGCGCTCGTCAGCCGTCTCGGGGTGTTAGTTACCGGCACGTCGGCCGGACGTATTGTCGGCAGGCGGACACGTGTCTCGGGCTTCCGGCGCGCCGCGCGGCCACGCGTCGCGCGGCCGTCGGGGTTCGACGACGGCGGCCGCCTACTCCAATCTTGCTGCGCGGTGATCTTCACCGATTGCCGTCGGCGGGCCGACACGTTTACTTTGAACAAATTAGAGTGCTCAAAGCAGGCTCAAATCTGGCGGGGCGGCTTCACGGCCGTCTCGTCAAAAGGCCCTGAATACTGGTCGCATGGAATAATGGAACAAGACCTCGGTCCCGCGCATCTCCGCCCTTCGCGGGCGCGCGAAATCGCCCTCCGGGGCGTTTCCGTGCGCGGGCCGCCGGGCCGCGGGCGCCAGTCGCCCGCGCGTCCCGCCGGGCCGGTTTTCGGGACCGGAGGTAATGATCAACAGAGACGGGCGGGGGCATTCGTACCGAGACGTTAGAGGTGAAATTCTTGGATCGTCTCGAGACGAACTGACGCGAAAGCATTTGCCAAGTACGTTCTCGTATGATCAAGAACGAAAGTTAGAGGTTCGAAGGCGATCAGATACCGCCCTAGTTCTAACTGTAAACGATGCCAGCTAGCGATCCGCCGGCGTTTCATTAACGACCCGGCGGGCAGCTTCCGGGAAACCGAAGCTTTTCGGTTCCGGGGGAAGTATGATTGCAAAGTTGAAACTTAAAGGAATTGACGGAAGGGCACCACCAGGAGTGGAGCCTGCGGCTTAATTTGACTCAACACGGGAAACCTCACCAGGCCCGGACACCGGAAAGATTGACAGATTGAGAGCTCTTTCTTGATTCGGTGGGTGGTGGTGCATGGCCGTTCTTAGTTGGTGGAGCGATCTGTCTGGTTAATTCCGATAACGAACGAGACTCTGTCCTGCTAACTAGGCGGGTAACCCCGGGTCGGCGTGTGCGCGGCGCGGGCGGTTTCGGCCGTTCGTGTTCGCGTACCCGTCGGCTCGGCCCGGTATCCCCGAACGCGTTCGCCCGTCGTCCACGGCGGTCGTCGAGCGCGGCCGCGCCATCCGCGTCCCGGCGTGCGGCGGGCGTGTGTCGGCCGGGGGGCAACCTCCGGTCGGCGCGCGTCCGTCGTGCGTCGGGCTCCGTGGTGAAGCGCGCCGTGTTCGCGGCCGTCGCCGGCGGATCACGATACGTTACTAGGGCTACCGCCGGCTCCCAGGAGCTTAAACTCTTCTTAGAGGGACAGGCGGCGGACGAAAATAGCCGCACGAGACTGAGCGATAACAGGTCTGTGATGCCCTTAGATGTTCTGGGCCGCACGCGCGCTACACTGAAGGAATCAGCGTGTGTTAACATTCCTGGGCCGACAGGCTTCCGGGTAACCCGCTGAACCTCCTTCGTGCTTAGGGATCGTGGCTTGCAATTTTTCCACGTGAACGAGGAATTCCCAGTAAGCGCGAGTCATCAGCTCGCGTTGATTACGTCCCTGCCCTTTGTACACACCGCCCGTCGCTACTACCGATTGAACGGTCGCATTGAGGTCTTCGGAGTGGACGCGCGTTATTCGGCCCCCTCGGGGGCTGGGTCGTCGCGCGATCGCGAAGATGACCGAAATCGGCCGTTTAGAGGAAGTAAAAGTCGTAACAAGGTTTCCGTAGGTGAACCTGCGGAAGGATCATTAGAGACGGGCCCGCGGTACCGGCAGCACTTGCCGGTCTCGCGCGCGCCTAATCCGACCCCGTGGCCGCGTGCGCTCGCGACTAGCTCGCCGACCGCCCGCGCGCCGCGACCCCCGACCGAGCGTCGACCGAAAGATGGTTAACGTCGAAAGACCATACGGGCCCCGCCGTGCGTCCGCAGAACGCGGGGCGACTGCGGCGGCGGTCGCGTGCGGTAGACCGAACACACGCGGAGAGCGAGCGCTCGCCCGACGCGACGTGACCCGTGCGTTGACGAGAGTCGGGGTTAGCGCGTACGCCGTCCGTTTTCAGCGGACGGAGAATTACCGCGCTAGCGCCTCTCGCCAGGTTTATAACGGCCCCCAGCCGAGATCGTGGGGGAAGCCGGGACGCGACGCGAAGTCCGTCGTCCCGGGGCTTCGCCCCGGCGACCGCCGGGCACGGCGACGATGGCCGGCCGCGGCGGGAATGTTTTGGCGTCGAGAGCTCGTAACTTGCGGAACGGTAACGGGAGTCGTCATCGATTTTTGAAAAAAACGATTTGCGCGTCGGAGGCCCACCGGAAGGCGGGCCTGCGACGCCGGTTGAGTTTTGCCACTCGGCGTGCGAGATGGGTCGGTCGCCGAAACTTGGACGGATACCATCGAAGGGCACTGGATTGCTGACCATTCCGAAGACTGGGGCAGACCGGTGCGCGGCGATGGACGCGTCGGCTTCGGCGTCGCCCGTGGCTTTGCTGTCGTACGTGATTGGCGATCGGACGCCGGCGGAACGCCGACGACCGAGTCGCTCACAAATTTACAAAATCTCGAGTTTCACAATGTGCGACGGGGGTATTCACGCGTAGTGGTACACCCGAGTCGAAGGAACTTCGCCATCACCGTGCGTAGCGGTTAGCCGAGAATCGAAAATCCGTCAATCACCGTGCGTAGCGGTTAGGCGAAAATCACAAAATCCGTGCGTAGCGGTACGGCCGCGGATAAAGGATTACCGATTTAAATGTCGCGGACACCGGTGTCCTATAGTACTCGGAACGTACGACGTGAACACGTCTCGGGTACGTCGAGATCGAACCAACGGTTAACGAGTTATTGCACACGGAAAAACTACGTTCGAAAAGTTGAATTCGAAATCGTGTCGACGGACATCGCCGGGGCTGCCGTCATGTGCACCACCCCGGCACCGACGAATAACCGAGGACGTCGAGTGAAAAAAAAAAATCGAATTTTCACACACGGTGGTCCGTGCGACGAGACGGTACGGCGGGCGCGCAGCTCGGCGACGGTAATCACCCCTGTAACGTCGCGGTCAGCGCAGAAATTCTACGCGGTAAAGGTTTTCGGCAAAGGGGGATATCCCTGGACAACGACTCTGCGGTCTGCCCGTGATGAACGGTACGGTCGATGTCACCGGCAAACCGTGAAAACGGTTGACCGAGACCCCGCCGTCGGAATACAGTCAATCACAGTGCGTAGCGGTTAAGCGAAAATCAAATATCGGTCTATCTCCGTGCGTAGCGGTACGGCCGCGGATAAAGGATTACCGATTTAAATGTCGCGGACACCGGTGTCCTATAGTACTCGGAACGTACGACGTGAACACGTCTCGGGTACGTCGAGATCGAACCAACGGTTAACGAGTTATTGCACACGGAAAAACTACGTTCGAAAAGTTGAATTCGAAATCGTGTCGACGGACATCGCCGGGGCTGCCGTCATGTGCACCACCCCGGCACCGACGAATAACCGAGGACGTCGAGTGAAAAAAAAAAATCGAATTTCGGCGCCTTAACTCGGCGTTCGGTTCATCCCGCAGCGCCAGTTCTGCTTACCAAAAATGGCCCACTAAGCGCCTAGGGTTCCGTCGCCGGCTTCGCACGCGGTTCACGCGGTGTACCAGGTAAAGCCGGCGATCTCACCCATTTATAGTTTGAGAATAGGTTGAGGTCGTTTCGGCCCCAATGTCCTCTAATCATTCGCTTTACCGTATGAGACATCCTCCGTGTTACGAGCGTGTTGTTACCGCGCCGTACAGCGCGGAGTCCCACCGGCGTCCGTACGCCCGCGAACGGGCGGGACACATCGGCGCCAGCTATCCTGAGGGAAACTTCGGATGGAACCAGCTACTAGATGGTTCGATTAGTCTTTCGCCCCTATACCCAGCTCAGACGATCGATTTGCACGTCAGAATCGCTGCGGACCTCCATCAGGGTTTCCCCTGACTTCATCCTGGCCAGGCATAGTTCACCATCTTTCGGGTACCAACGTGTGCGCTAAGGGTGCGCCCTCGGACGGCCGAAGCCGACCTGGCGAAGACGCCCCCGGACTGCGGACCAGCGCGACTTTGAACGCCGGTGGGTTCGGTCGCTAGGCCATCGTCCGCACCGTAAACGGTTCACTTTCATTGCGCCAAACGTGGTTTTTCGTAAGATCACCGTTGACTCGCGCACACGTTAGACTCCTTGGTCCGTGTTTCAAGACGGGTCGGAAAGTAGCCCGAAATCGTCGCCGACCGACGGGACCCCGCCTGCGACGGGGCCGCGTCGACGGTTCTTGCCGTCGGGCGAGCCGACCAGGAGCACCAGGGTTCGGCGCGAACGGTCACGCCGAAACGCAACCGCCGCGACGAACGCCACCCAAGCCCTTCGGCCGGCGCCCAACGGGTCGCGACGTCCGCTAACCGAGCGAAAGATCCGGCCGGCGGTTAGACCGACCGTGAATTCGCCCGGCGGGGACTCGCGGGCTCTGTCCGTTTACACCCGAACAGTTTCACGTTCTTATGAACTCTCTCTTCAAAGTTCTTTTCAACTTTCCCTCACGGTACTTGTAAACTATCGGTCTCGTGGCCGTATTTAGCCTTAGATGGAGTTTACCACCAACTTCGGGCTGCACTCTCAAGCAACCCGACTCGAAGGCGCGGTCCGATCCCGGAACGCTGTGACGGCCTCTACTGGCCTGGCACCATCTGCGGGCCATGGCCCCGTTCAAGGGAGACTTGGACCGTCACGTGCGCCCCGGCAACGAGGCCGGCCCGTACGCCACAACTCCCATAGGTGCCGCGACACAAAAGTGCGCGGCGGGATTCGGCGATGGGCTTTTCCCTGTTCGCTCGCCGCTACTAAGGGAATCACGGTTGTTTTCTTTTCCTCCGCTTATTAATATGCTTAAATCCGGCGGGTAGTCCCGCCTGATCTGAGGTCGGAACGTATCGGTTTTTTTTTTTTTAAATTACACGGCAGCCTGCGGTCCGCGCTCCGCCCGTACGGTGACCGTCCGCGTCCGCGTCTCGGAAGCCGGAGAGGTCCGTGGACTCTCAGCCGACCCGGCCGCGCTCTCGCGCGGCGGGCGGACGGGGACGTGCCGTTTGACGACGCGAGAACCCGTGACTGTTTGCCGTCACAACTTGGGCGGACGACCGGAGGCGGCCGCGCGAGCGCGGTTTTCCACGGTCGAACCGCCAATCTCGCACCACCGGAGCGGCCGACGGGCGGGCGGACAGTCCCCGGGAGGACTGCCGCCGCCGTCGGACGCCTGCCGGCGGCGCATCGGTCTGGCCGAGTATCCGGTATACGACCCTCAGACAGGCGTGGCCCGGGACCCGCGGGTCACCGAGGCCGCAATGTGCGTTCGACTGGTCGATGTTCGTATAACCTGCGGATTACACGACGACGCGCAGATAGCTGCGGTCTTCATCGATCCACGAGCCAAGTGATCCGCTGTTCGGGGTCGGGTGTTTTTTTTTGTCGACGAAACTTCTACCGGCCACGCGCCGTGCGCGGACGCACGGCGGGGCCCGTATGGTCTTTCGACGTTAACCATCTTTCGGTCGACGCTCGGTCGGGGGTCGCGGCGCGCGGGCGGTCGGCGAGCTAGTCGCGAGCGCACGCGGCCACGGGGTCGGATTAGGCGCGCGCGAGACCGGCAAGTGCTGCCGGTACCGCGGGCCCGTCTCTAATGATCCTTCCGCAGGTTCACCTACGGAAACCTTGTTACGACTTTTACTTCCTCTAAACGGCCGATTTCGGTCATCTTCGCGATCGCGCGACGACCCAGCCCCCGAGGGGGCCGAATAACGCGCGTCCACTCCGAAGACCTCAATGCGACCGTTCAATCGGTAGTAGCGACGGGCGGTGTGTACAAAGGGCAGGGACGTAATCAACGCGAGCTGATGACTCGCGCTTACTGGGAATTCCTCGTTCACGTGGAAAAATTGCAAGCCACGATCCCTAAGCACGAAGGAGGTTCAGCGGGTTACCCGGAAGCCTGTCGGCCCAGGAATGTTAACACACGCTGATTCCTTCAGTGTAGCGCGCGTGCGGCCCAGAACATCTAAGGGCATCACAGACCTGTTATCGCTCAGTCTCGTGCGGCTATTTTCGTCCGCCGCCTGTCCCTCTAAGAAGAGTTTAAGCTCCTGGGAGCCGGCGGTAGCCCTAGTAACGTATCGTGATCCGCCGGCGACGGCCGCGAACACGGCGCGCTTCACCACGGAGCCCGACGCACGACGGACGCGCGCCGACCGGAGGTTGCCCCCCGGCCGACACACGCCCGCCGCACGCCGGGACGCGGATGGCGCGGCCGCGCTCGACGACCGCCGTGGACGACGGGCGAACGCGTTCGGGGATACCGGGCCGAGCCGACGGGTACGCGAACACGAACGGCCGAAACCGCCCGCGCCGCGCACACGCCGACCCGGGGTTACCCGCCTAGTTAGCAGGACAGAGTCTCGTTCGTTATCGGAATTAACCAGACAGATCGCTCCACCAACTAAGAACGGCCATGCACCACCACCCACCGAATCAAGAAAGAGCTCTCAATCTGTCAATCTTTCCGGTGTCCGGGCCTGGTGAGGTTTCCCGTGTTGAGTCAAATTAAGCCGCAGGCTCCACTCCTGGTGGTGCCCTTCCGTCAATTCCTTTAAGTTTCAACTTTGCAATCATACTTCCCCCGGAACCGAAAAGCTTCGGTTTCCCGGAAGCTGCCCGCCGGGTCGTTAATGAAACGCCGGCGGATCGCTAGCTGGCATCGTTTACAGTTAGAACTAGGGCGGTATCTGATCGCCTTCGAACCTCTAACTTTCGTTCTTGATCATACGAGAACGTACTTGGCAAATGCTTTCGCGTCAGTTCGTCTCGAGACGATCCAAGAATTTCACCTCTAACGTCTCGGTACGAATGCCCCCGCCCGTCTCTGTTGATCATTACCTCCGGTCCCGAAAACCGGCCCGGCGGGACGCGCGGGCGACTGGCGCCCGCGGCCCGGCGGCCCGCGCACGGAAACGCCCCGGAGGGCGATTTCGCGCGCCCGCGAAGGGCGGAGATGCGCGGGACCGAGGTCTTGTTCCATTATTCCATGCGACCAGTATTCAGGGCCTTTTGACGAGACGGCCGTGAAGCCGCCCCGCCAGATTTGAGCCTGCTTTGAGCACTCTAATTTGTTCAAAGTAAACGTGTCGGCCCGCCGACGGCAATCGGTGAAGATCACCGCGCAGCAAGATTGGAGTAGGCGGCCGCCGTCGTCGAACCCCGACGGCCGCGCGACGCGTGGCCGCGCGGCGCGCCGGAAGCCCGAGACACGTGTCCGCCTGCCGACAATACGTCCGGCCGACGTGCCGGTAACTAACACCCCGAGACGGCTGACGAGCGCGACGACGACCGCGCCGACGGGACACGTGGTCCCGCGACACGGCCGGCCGCGACACGACGGACCGCCAGGGTGGTCCGGCACCGCCCAGACACAGATCCGACTACGAGCTTTTTAACCGCAACAACTTTAATATACGCTATTGGAGCTGGAATTACCGCGGCTGCTGGCACCAGACTTGCCCTCCAATTGATCCTCGTTTAAAGGTTTTAAAGTGTTCTCATTCCGATTACGGGGCCTCGGATGAGTCCCGTATCGTTATTTTTCGTCACTACCTCCCCGTTCCGGGAGTGGGTAATTTGCGCGCCTGCTGCCTTCCTTGGATGTGGTAGCCGTTTCTCAGGCTCCCTCTCCGGAATCGAACCCTGATTCCCCGTTACCCGTTACCACCACGGTAGGCATGGAACCTACCGTCGACAGTTGATAAGGCAGACATTTGAAAGATGCGTCGCCGGTACGGAGACCGTGCGATCAGCTCGAAGTTATTCAGAGTCACCAGGTCTTTGCGCGGGCCGCGATCGGGACGCGCACGAAGCGCGCCGCGACGGGCCGGTTTTGATCTAATAAAAGCGTTCCTCCCGCGAGCGACGCCCGAGGGCGCCGCGACGGTCGGAACTCTGTCGGCATGTATTAGCTCTAGAATTACCACAGTTATCCAAGTAACTTGGGTACGATCTAAGGAACCACAACTGATTTAATGAGCCTTTCGCGGTTTCACCTTAATGCGGCTTGCACTGAGACATGCATGGCTTAATCTTTGAGACAAGCATATGACTACTGGCAGGATCAACCAGGGATCTCGGTTTTACAACAACTGCGTCCCGTGACGGATCCCCGCGGCGACGCCGACCAAGGGGCGACGACGACGCGGACACTCGTCTCGGGACGCGTGCGTCCGAGCGCCGGTCCGCCCGTGGGCGAGCCGACGCCGAGGAAGGTCGAAACGACCGTGACCGGTATACGGTCACGGCGCACGACCGACCGCGGTTCGAGTGGGATACGTGCGCGGACGGGCGCCCGTAAACCGCGCGCTTCGGTCGACGCGAGCGCCGCACTGAGCACCCGCAGAACGCGGGGCGACTGCGGCGGCGGTCGCGTGCGGTAGACCGAACACACGCGGAGAGCGAGCGCTCGCCCGACGCGACGTGACCCGTGCGTTGACGAGAGTCGGGGTTAGCGCGTACGCCGTCCGTTTTCAGCGGACGGAGAATTACCGCGCTAGCGCCTCTCGCCAGGTTTATAACGGCCCCCAGCCGAGATCGTGGGGGAAGCCGGGACGCGACGCGAAGTCCGTCGTCCCGGGGCTTCGCCCCGGCGACCGCCGGGCACGGCGACGATGGCCGGCCGCGGCGGGAATGTTTTGGCGTCGAGAGCTCGTAACTTGCGGAACGGTAACGGGAGTCGTCATCGATTTTTGAAAAAAACGATTTGCGCGTCGGAGGCCCACCGGAAGGCGGGCCTGCGACGCCGGTTGAGTTTTGCCACTCGGCGTGCGAGATGGGTCGGTCGCCGAAACTTGGACGGATACCATCGAAGGGCACTGGATTGCTGACCATTCCGAAGACTGGGGCAGACCGGTGCGCGGCGATGGACGCGTCGGCTTCGGCGTCGCCCGTGGCTTTGCTGTCGTACGTGATTGGCGATCGGACGCCGGCGGAACGCCGACGACCGAGTCGCTCACAAATTTACAAAATCTCGAGTTTCACAATGTGCGACGGGGGTATTCACGCGTAGTGGTACACCCGAGTCGAAGGAACTTCGCCATCACCGTGCGTAGCGGTTAGCCGAGAATCGAAAATCCGTCAATCACCGTGCGTAGCGGTTAGGCGAAAATCACAAAATCCGTGCGTAGCGGTACGGCCGCGGATAAAGGATTACCGATTTAAATGTCGCGGACACC
The DNA here is from genome assembly GCF_019925205.1 of Metopolophium dirhodum. Lineage (NCBI taxonomy): Eukaryota > Metazoa > Arthropoda > Insecta > Hemiptera > Aphididae > Metopolophium > Metopolophium dirhodum. The sequence goes on along the minus strand of NW_026869897.1, from coordinate 50,732 downwards.
GGTGTCCTATAGTACTCGGAACGTACGACGTGAACACGTCTCGGGTACGTCGAGATCGAACCAACGGTTAACGAGTTATTGCACACGGAAAAACTACGTTCGAAAAGTTGAATTCGAAATCGTGTCGACGGACATCGCCGGGGCTGCCGTCATGTGCACCACCCCGGCACCGACGAATAACCGAGGACGTCGAGTGAAAAAAAAAAATCGAATTTTCACACACGGTGGTCCGTGCGACGAGACGGTACGGCGGGCGCGCAGCTCGGCGACGGTAATCACCCCTGTAACGTCGCGGTCAGCGCAGAAATTCTACGCGGTAAAGGTTTTCGGCAAAGGGGGATATCCCTGGACAACGACTCTGCGGTCTGCCCGTGATGAACGGTACGGTCGATGTCACCGGCAAACCGTGAAAACGGTTGACCGAGACCCCGCCGTCGGAATACAGTCAATCACAGTGCGTAGCGGTTAAGCGAAAATCAAATATCGGTCTATCTCCGTGCGTAGCGGTACGGCCGCGGATAAAGGATTACCGATTTAAATGTCGCGGACACCGGTGTCCTATAGTACTCGGAACGTACGACGTGAACACGTCTCGGGTACGTCGAGATCGAACCAACGGTTAACGAGTTATTGCACACGGAAAAACTACGTTCGAAAAGTTGAATTCGAAATCGTGTCGACGGACATCGCCGGGGCTGCCGTCATGTGCACCACCCCGGCACCGACGAATAA
>NW_026869897.1:37500-45000 GCF_019925205.1 Metopolophium dirhodum | reverse complement strand
ACCGACCGCCGCGAGCGACGACCGGCCCCACTATGCCGTCGACGGCCGAGTATAGGCACGACGCTCCAGCGCCATCCATTTTCAGAGCTAGTTGCTTCGGCAGGTGAGTTGTTACACACTCCTTAGCGGATTCCGACTTCCATGGCCACCGTCCTGCTGTCATCAGCAACCAACGCCTTTCATGGTCTCTGAATACGCGTCGATTTCGGCGCCTTAACTCGGCGTTCGGTTCATCCCGCAGCGCCAGTTCTGCTTACCAAAAATGGCCCACTAAGCGCCTAGGGTTCCGTCGCCGGCTTCGCACGCGGTTCACGCGGTGTACCAGGTAAAGCCGGCGATCTCACCCATTTATAGTTTGAGAATAGGTTGAGGTCGTTTCGGCCCCAATGTCCTCTAATCATTCGCTTTACCGTATGAGACATCCTCCGTGTTACGAGCGTGTTGTTACCGCGCCGTACAGCGCGGAGTCCCACCGGCGTCCGTACGCCCGCGAACGGGCGGGACACATCGGCGCCAGCTATCCTGAGGGAAACTTCGGATGGAACCAGCTACTAGATGGTTCGATTAGTCTTTCGCCCCTATACCCAGCTCAGACGATCGATTTGCACGTCAGAATCGCTGCGGACCTCCATCAGGGTTTCCCCTGACTTCATCCTGGCCAGGCATAGTTCACCATCTTTCGGGTACCAACGTGTGCGCTAAGGGTGCGCCCTCGGACGGCCGAAGCCGACCTGGCGAAGACGCCCCCGGACTGCGGACCAGCGCGACTTTGAACGCCGGTGGGTTCGGTCGCTAGGCCATCGTCCGCACCGTAAACGGTTCACTTTCATTGCGCCAAACGTGGTTTTTCGTAAGATCACCGTTGACTCGCGCACACGTTAGACTCCTTGGTCCGTGTTTCAAGACGGGTCGGAAAGTAGCCCGAAATCGTCGCCGACCGACGGGACCCCGCCTGCGACGGGGCCGCGTCGACGGTTCTTGCCGTCGGGCGAGCCGACCAGGAGCACCAGGGTTCGGCGCGAACGGTCACGCCGAAACGCAACCGCCGCGACGAACGCCACCCAAGCCCTTCGGCCGGCGCCCAACGGGTCGCGACGTCCGCTAACCGAGCGAAAGATCCGGCCGGCGGTTAGACCGACCGTGAATTCGCCCGGCGGGGACTCGCGGGCTCTGTCCGTTTACACCCGAACAGTTTCACGTTCTTATGAACTCTCTCTTCAAAGTTCTTTTCAACTTTCCCTCACGGTACTTGTAAACTATCGGTCTCGTGGCCGTATTTAGCCTTAGATGGAGTTTACCACCAACTTCGGGCTGCACTCTCAAGCAACCCGACTCGAAGGCGCGGTCCGATCCCGGAACGCTGTGACGGCCTCTACTGGCCTGGCACCATCTGCGGGCCATGGCCCCGTTCAAGGGAGACTTGGACCGTCACGTGCGCCCCGGCAACGAGGCCGGCCCGTACGCCACAACTCCCATAGGTGCCGCGACACAAAAGTGCGCGGCGGGATTCGGCGATGGGCTTTTCCCTGTTCGCTCGCCGCTACTAAGGGAATCACGGTTGTTTTCTTTTCCTCCGCTTATTAATATGCTTAAATCCGGCGGGTAGTCCCGCCTGATCTGAGGTCGGAACGTATCGGTTTTTTTTTTTTTAAATTACACGGCAGCCTGCGGTCCGCGCTCCGCCCGTACGGTGACCGTCCGCGTCCGCGTCTCGGAAGCCGGAGAGGTCCGTGGACTCTCAGCCGACCCGGCCGCGCTCTCGCGCGGCGGGCGGACGGGGACGTGCCGTTTGACGACGCGAGAACCCGTGACTGTTTGCCGTCACAACTTGGGCGGACGACCGGAGGCGGGCCGCGCGAGCGCGGTTTTCCACGGTCGAACCGCCAATCTCGCACCACCGGAGCGGCCGACGGGCGGGCGGACAGTCCCCGGGAGGACTGCCGCCGCCGTCGGACGCCTGCCGGCGGCGCATCGGTCTGGCCGAGTATCCGGTATACGACCCTCAGACAGGCGTGGCCCGGGACCCGCGGGTCACCGAGGCCGCAATGTGCGTTCGACTGGTCGATGTTCGTATAACCTGCGGATTACACGACGACGCGCAGATAGCTGCGGTCTTCATCGATCCACGAGCCAAGTGATCCGCTGTTCGGGGTCGGGTGTTTTTTTTTGTCGACGAAACTTCTACCGGCCACGCGCCGTGCGCGGACGCACGGCGGGGCCCGTATGGTCTTTCGACGTTAACCATCTTTCGGTCGACGCTCGGTCGGGGGGTCGCGGCGCGCGGGCGGTCGGCGAGCTAGTCGCGAGCGCACGCGGCCACGGGGTCGGATTAGGCGCGCGCGAGACAGGCAAGTGCTGCCGGTACCGCGGGCCCGTCTCTAATGATCCTTCCGCAGGTTCACCTACGGAAACCTTGTTACGACTTTTACTTCCTCTAAACGGCCGATTTCGGTCATCTTCGCGATCGCGCGACGACCCAGCCCCCGAGGGGGCCGAATAACGCGCGTCCACTCCGAAGACCTCAATGCGACCGTTCAATCGGTAGTAGCGACGGGCGGTGTGTACAAAGGGCAGGGACGTAATCAACGCGAGCTGATGACTCGCGCTTACTGGGAATTCCTCGTTCACGTGGAAAAATTGCAAGCCACGATCCCTAAGCACGAAGGAGGTTCAGCGGGTTACCCGGAAGCCTGTCGGCCCAGGAATGTTAACACACGCTGATTCCTTCAGTGTAGCGCGCGTGCGGCCCAGAACATCTAAGGGCATCACAGACCTGTTATCGCTCAGTCTCGTGCGGCTATTTTCGTCCGCCGCCTGTCCCTCTAAGAAGAGTTTAAGCTCCTGGGAGCCGGCGGTAGCCCTAGTAACGTATCGTGATCCGCCGGCGACGGCCGCGAACACGGCGCGCTTCACCACGGAGCCCGACGCACGACGGACGCGCGCCGACCGGAGGTTGCCCCCCGGCCGACACACGCCCGCCGCACGCCGGGACGCGGATGGCGCGGCCGCGCTCGACGACCGCCGTGGACGACGGGCGAACGCGTTCGGGGATACCGGGCCGAGCCGACGGGTACGCGAACACGAACGGCCGAAACCGCCCGCGCCGCGCACACGCCGACCCGGGGTTACCCGCCTAGTTAGCAGGACAGAGTCTCGTTCGTTATCGGAATTAACCAGACAGATCGCTCCACCAACTAAGAACGGCCATGCACCACCACCCACCGAATCAAGAAAGAGCTCTCAATCTGTCAATCTTTCCGGTGTCCGGGCCTGGTGAGGTTTCCCGTGTTGAGTCAAATTAAGCCGCAGGCTCCACTCCTGGTGGTGCCCTTCCGTCAATTCCTTTAAGTTTCAACTTTGCAATCATACTTCCCCCGGAACCGAAAAGCTTCGGTTTCCCGGAAGCTGCCCGCCGGGTCGTTAATGAAACGCCGGCGGATCGCTAGCTGGCATCGTTTACAGTTAGAACTAGGGCGGTATCTGATCGCCTTCGAACCTCTAACTTTCGTTCTTGATCATACGAGAACGTACTTGGCAAATGCTTTCGCGTCAGTTCGTCTCGAGACGATCCAAGAATTTCACCTCTAACGTCTCGGTACGAATGCCCCCGCCCGTCTCTGTTGATCATTACCTCCGGTCCCGAAAACCGGCCCGGCGGGACGCGCGGGCGACTGGCGCCCGCGGCCCGGCGGCCCGCGCACGGAAACGCCCCGGAGGGCGATTTCGCGCGCCCGCGAAGGGCGGAGATGCGCGGGACCGAGGTCTTGTTCCATTATTCCATGCGACCAGTATTCAGGGCCTTTTGACGAGACGGCCGTGAAGCCGCCCCGCCAGATTTGAGCCTGCTTTGAGCACTCTAATTTGTTCAAAGTAAACGTGTCGGCCCGCCGACGGCAATCGGTGAAGATCACCGCGCAGCAAGATTGGAGTAGGCGGCCGCCGTCGTCGAACCCCGACGGCCGCGCGACGCGTGGCCGCGCGGCGCGCCGGAAGCCCGAGACACGTGTCCGCCTGCCGACAATACGTCCGGCCGACGTGCCGGTAACTAACACCCCGAGACGGCTGACGAGCGCGACGACGACCGCGCCGACGGGACACGTGGTCCCGCGACACGGCCGGCCGCGACACGACGGACCGCCAGGGTGGTCCGGCACCGCCCAGACACAGATCCGACTACGAGCTTTTTAACCGCAACAACTTTAATATACGCTATTGGAGCTGGAATTACCGCGGCTGCTGGCACCAGACTTGCCCTCCAATTGATCCTCGTTTAAAGGTTTTAAAGTGTTCTCATTCCGATTACGGGGCCTCGGATGAGTCCCGTATCGTTATTTTTCGTCACTACCTCCCCGTTTCCGGGAGTGGGTAATTTGCGCGCCTGCTGCCTTCCTTGGATGTGGTAGCCGTTTCTCAGGCTCCCTCTCCGGAATCGAACCCTGATTCCCCGTTACCCGTTACCACCACGGTAGGCATGGAACCTACCGTCGACAGTTGATAAGGCAGACATTTGAAAGATGCGTCGCCGGTACGGAGACCGTGCGATCAGCTCGAAGTTATTCAGAGTCACCAGGTCTTTGCGCGGGCCGCGATCGGGACGCGCACGAAGCGCGCCGCGACGGGCCGGTTTTGATCTAATAAAAGCGTTCCTCCCGCGAGCGACGCCCGAGGGCGCCGCGACGGTCGGAACTCTGTCGGCATGTATTAGCTCTAGAATTACCACAGTTATCCAAGTAACTTGGGTACGATCTAAGGAACCACAACTGATTTAATGAGCCTTTCGCGGTTTCACCTTAATGCGGCTTGCACTGAGACATGCATGGCTTAATCTTTGAGACAAGCATATGACTACTGGCAGGATCAACCAGGGATCTCGGTTTTACAACAACTGCGTCCCGTGACGGATCCCCGCGGCGACGCCGACCAAGGGGCGACGACGACGCGGACACTCGTCTCGGGACGCGTGCGTCCGAGCGCCGGTCCGCCCGTGGGCGAGCCGACGCCGAGGAAGGTCGAAACGACCGTGACCGGTATACGGTCACGGCGCACGACCGACCGCGGTTCGAGTGGGATACGTGCGCGGACGGGCGCCCGTAAACCGCGCGCTTCGGTCGACGCGAGCGCCGCACTGAGCACCCGCAGAACGCGGGGCGACTGCGGCGGCGGTCGCGTGCGGTAGACCGAACACACGCGGAGAGCGAGCGCTCGCCCGACGCGACGTGACCCGTGCGTTGACGAGAGTCGGGGTTAGCGCGTACGCCGTCCGTTTTCAGCGGACGGAGAATTACCGCGCTAGCGCCTCTCGCCAGGTTTATAACGGCCCCCAGCCGAGATCGTGGGGGAAGCCGGGACGCGACGCGAAGTCCGTCGTCCCGGGGCTTCGCCCCGGCGACCGCCGGGCACGGCGACGATGGCCGGCCGCGGCGGGAATGTTTTGGCGTCGAGAGCTCGTAACTTGCGGAACGGTAACGGGAGTCGTCATCGATTTTTGAAAAAAACGATTTGCGCGTCGGAGGCCCACCGGAAGGCGGGCCTGCGACGCCGGTTGAGTTTTGCCACTCGGCGTGCGAGATGGGTCGGTCGCCGAAACTTGGACGGATACCATCGAAGGGCACTGGATTGCTGACCATTCCGAAGACTGGGGCAGACCGGTGCGCGGCGATGGACGCGTCGGCTTCGGCGTCGCCCGTGGCTTTGCTGTCGTACGTGATTGGCGATCGGACGCCGGCGGAACGCCGACGACCGAGTCGCTCACAAATTTACAAAATCTCGAGTTTCACAATGTGCGACGGGGGTATTCACGCGTAGTGGTACACCCGAGTCGAAGGAACTTCGCCATCACCGTGCGTAGCGGTTAGCCGAGAATCGAAAATCCGTCAATCACCGTGCGTAGCGGTTAGGCGAAAATCACAAAATCCGTGCGTAGCGGTACGGCCGCGGATAAAGGATTACCGATTTAAATGTCGCGGACACCGGTGTCCTATAGTACTCGGAACGTACGACGTGAACACGTCTCGGGTACGTCGAGATCGAACCAACGGTTAACGAGTTATTGCACACGGAAAAACTACGTTCGAAAAGTTGAATTCGAAATCGTGTCGACGGACATCGCCGGGGCTGCCGTCATGTGCACCACCCCGGCACCGACGAATAACCGAGGACGTCGAGTGAAAAAAAAAAATCGAATTTTCACACACGGTGGTCCGTGCGACGAGACGGTACGGCGGGCGCGCAGCTCGGCGACGGTAATCACCCCTGTAACGTCGCGGTCAGCGCAGAAATTCTACGCGGTAAAGGTTTTCGGCAAAGGGGGGATATCCCTGGACAACGACTCTGCGGTCTGCCCGTGATGAACGGTACGGTCGATGTCACCGGCAAACCGTGAAAACGGTTGACCGAGACCCCGCCGTCGGAATACAGTCAATCACAGTGCGTAGCGGTTAAGCGAAAATCAAATATCGGTCTATCTCCGTGCGTAGCGGTACGGCCGCGGATAAAGGATTACCGATTTAAATGTCGCGGACACCGGTGTCCTATAGTACTCGGAACGTACGACGTGAACACGTCTCGGGTACGTCGAGATCGAACCAACGGTTAACGAGTTATTGCACACGGAAAAACTACGTTCGAAAAGTTGAATTCGAAATCGTGTCGACGGACATCGCCGGGGCTGCCGTCATGTGCACCACCCCGGCACCGACGAATAACCGAGGACGTCGAGTGAAAAAAAAAAATCGAATTTTCACACGCGGTGGTTCGGACACGGTCACGGGGACGCCGCCGCGCACCAAGGGCGACTCCGCGCCTCGCCCGTCGAGGAAAAATATTCCGCGTACGGCACTCCGAGTCCGCGGGACGTAATAATTCTTTACGTTAGTCCACCTCGCACCCGTCGAACGCCGACCAGACAAAAATCGGCAATCGATGAAGGGCACAGTGTCCACGGATCCGGTCACGGGGACGCCGCCGCGCACCAAGGGCGACTCCGCGCCTCGCCCGTCGAAGAAAAAATTTTTCCGCGTTCGGCACTCCGAGTCCGCGGGGACGTAATAATTCTTTACGTTAGTCCCATCTCGCACCCGTCGAACGCCGACCAGACAAAAATCGGCAATCGATGAAGGGCACAGTGTCCACGGATCCGGTCACGGGGACGCCGCCGCGCACCAAGGGCGACTCCGCGCCTCGCCCGTCGATGAAAAATATTTCCGCGTACGGCACTCCGAGTCCGCGGGACGTAATAATTCTTTACGTTAGTCCACCTCGCACCCGTCGAACGCCGACCAGACAAAAATCGGCAATCGATGAAGGGCACAGTGTCCACGGATCCGGTCACGGGGACGCCGCCGCGCACCAAGGGCGACTCCGCGCCTCGCCCGTCGAGGAAAAATATTTCCGCGTACGGCACTCCGAGTCCGCGGGACGTGCTCGCCGAATGCCCGCACCGAATAATACCGGTAAACCACATCCACTTGCCGTATTAATATTTTACGTTAGTCCACCTCG
>NW_026869897.1:15000-32500 GCF_019925205.1 Metopolophium dirhodum | reverse complement strand
CCACCTCTGCTGTCTTCCAACAGTCCGGAAATTCCGACTTCCTGAGGCACTCTCTCAGGACGTTGGTCAGCGGCAAGCCGATGACGCCCCACGCCTTCCTGAGTACCCCAGCGGTGATCCCATCCAGTCCCGGAGCTTTGTTAGGGGCCATCCTCCAGACAGCCGCCTTAACCTCGGCCTCCGTGACCTCTGGTCTCACTCTTCCTACTCTCTCAGCCTCAAAGATAGGAGCAGCCCTGTCCCTAGGGATTAGGCTCTCCAACAGACACTCGGCCGTCTCCAAAGCCGTCACCGTGAAGGTTCCGTCTTCTCGAAGCACAGCGTTTGGTACCCTACTCTTAGAAGATCCATTCCTAGCCCAACGATAGACCGGGCCCCAGATGTCCGAGTTGCTGGAGGTAGCGAACTTCCTCCACGACTCCATCTTGGCCTTCCTAATCTTTTTCAGGTGCTCGTTCCTGAGCACTCTGAATTGGTCCCTATCCGAGACTTTATAGTCCATGGTGCGTCTGAAGTTATTGAGGCGCCTTTTGGACTCTTCGAGTCCGGCGTCCCACCATGGCGGTTTCATCCTGACGGATTTACGGGAGCGGGGCATGGAGGCCTCCATGGCATGCCCGAGAGCACGCGTAAGAGACTCCGCTACCTGTCCGCAACCGCCCACCATGGTCTCATGTTCACCAAGAACTTTCTGGGCCAGAACCCACCTAAACCTATCCCAGTCGGCTTTCCTAACATTGAATCGACTTTTCCCTACCGCGGGTCCCTCCGACCCTGATCCGACGCGGATCTTGAATCTGATGGTCCTGTGGTCGCTGTCGGTGACATCGAGCACTTCCCATTCAGAGACTGAGTTCGTCAGTGAACCCCCTCTCGTCAGCGTAACATCTATGTTCGATGCCCCCATACCCGGCCTCTCGTACGTGTCGAGGTGGCCAGGCTGGTTGTGCACCGTCAAGTGTTTCGCCGCGATCAGGGATTCGACGTGGGTCCCCCGGGCTGAACCCGAGTTGTTGCCCGGCCGACTGAACCATTGCGGCGAGTGCGCGTTCACGTCGGCCCCTATCACGACGTCTTGGTTGACCCTATCAAGAATATCACCTAGCCTGTCCGTAAAGATGCGTGTCGGGATGCTGTACTTGAAGTAGGCTGACACGAACACGACCGCCTGTCCATGTCTCTTCCTGAGACTGGCCACGGCGCAGAACCTATCGCTGAGCCCCTGCAGGGCTACCACCTCGATGTCCTGATTTAGGACAACTATGGCAGCCCCTGCACTACCGTCCCTACTGCTGAGAACCACTTTCGTGGCGCGGTAGTCAAAACCTAGCAACTTGTCTCCCGAGGTCAGCACTTCCTGAAGCAGAAGCACCTCAACCCCGTTAGCCCTGCTGTAGTCCAGTATCTGATCTGAGACGAGATGATTCCCGTTCATGTTCAGTTGGACTACACAGTAGGTCGAAGAGATCATTTTGAGCCGAAATCTGTCCTACGGGCAACCGTGATGGTCGCCTTGTGAAGAGCCACACAACCGCTGTGCCCCGACTGAGCAGCCAGGCCACAGTTGGCGCACTTGACCGGCACGCTCTTGCAGTCCTTGGCCCTATGGCCCTTGACCGCGCAGCGCCCGCAAGTGTCCACCGTCTGCACACACTTCAGAGCCCTGTGACCGAAATGCTGGCACTTGAAGCACCTGACTACGTCAACGTACTCCTTGACCTTGCACTTGGCCAACCCGATGAAAAGACTCTTTCCTACCAGAGTCTTGAAGGCGCTTGGTCTAACCGAGCAGACCCACCAAACAAGCTCGTCCGTCTTGGGCCCCTTCATGAAGAGGGGGACCACGGCCTCCTTGTCCAGACCAAGCTCCGGGTTCTGATCCACGATCTGGCCCGCGAGCTTCTCCTTAGGAATTTCCCTATCCACGTCATACACTAGTACGGTCGGCCATCTCGCACTCTCCTCTCTCACACCCTTACCGTCTTTTTCCATGGCCTTCAAGGCCGCATACGTGGCCTCGTCAGCCGGCCTAACCACCAGATCTCCTCTCGGGAGCTTCGCAGAGCCGCCAAGCTTGGGCACCGCCACCCCCTTGACCAGATCGGCCCAGAGCTGTTTCTTGGCCTCACTGGCCCCAGCAGCCCCCACCGAGACGACGAAGGCGCGGGCCGGAGCCCTCACCTTCTCCCTCTCGATGGCCTTAGCCACCTTCTTGGAGGTGGTGATGGCCACTCTCGGCTGCTCCTTGGGCTTCTCCTCATTCTTCTTCTTCTTCTTCTTTTTCCTTTTGCTCTTCCTGCTCACAACCTCCACAAACGGCTGCTCCTTTACCTTTCCCTTCACCTTCTCCTTAGCAGCCGCAGACTTGGCCTTGGCCTTGTCCTCGACCTTCTTCTTCTTCTTGGTCGAGGACAAGGCCAAGGCCAAGTCTGCGGCTGCTAAGGAGAAGGTGAAGGGAAAGGTAAAGGAGATAGGGACAGGAGTCTCCGGGTTTTGTGGCTCTCGCCTACCGCCATCCGTCCGTGCCTTAGCGCTGGGCGCTACTTACGGGCGGAGGTGGAGCTAGGACGTCGACGGCTAACCGCCTACGGCCTAGGGTCGTCTGTGGACCACCAGCACCGGGCCCCGGAGGGCCCGTACCTTTTCTGAGGGCCGGGATGACTCAGTTAAGTGCCACCTTGGGTACCGGACCTCCCACTAGGTGTTGTGGTTTATGTACTACTATCTGGCGCCTGTCCCACAGCCACCACGTTTCAGCCGAGGTAGGCTCCTCAACCTTGAGGGGCACCACGCACAGCTCCGGCTGGCCGTATCTGTGCGCGGTGGGGCTCCCCTCTCCCGTGGTACTGACTGGGTTTTTGGTTGATGTCAGTGGATCAACCCGGGGCGTGGCCCCTACCACTATTTTGGCTCCCCAGCCGGCTGGTGGTGGGCCTTGCGGTGGAGATTCGGGCCAGCGCTTACACGCTAACCCCGGGTCCCCACCAACCCCTCCGTCGCCTGTGACGGAGCCTACCTAGCCTGGAGAATACCTACTCTATCCGAAGATCTTTTGGCCTCGATGGCCTCCCTAGCAAAGCGACGCAGTGCACAGTAGTTTGACCTAGTGTCCAGTAACACCTTGGTCTCACACGGCCATGCGTCCTCGCCCACAAGCCTGATGAGCCTTGCTCTCTCAGCAGAGAGCACAGGGCATCTGAAGAGCACGTGGTCCACCGTCTCGTCCTCAGTTTCACATCTGCACGCGCCCGTACCACGCAGGGCGAAAGACTCCAACTTGGAGTTGAAGTCTCCGTGACCCGTGAGGAACTGGCACACGTAGTGATCCACCTCGAGAGGGAGAGCCAGTCTCCATCTTATGTCGGGAAAAATAGCATGGGTCCAACGACCCTTCGTGCTATTATCCCACCTATCCTGCCAGATGTCTATGATCCTATCCCACTGGTTGTTCATCTCCTCCTCTGAGATTTCACCAGCTTTCCTTTTGATCCTAACCACATGCCATCGGATTTCCAAATCTAGAGGCAGCTGCCCAGCAACAACCTGCAACGCATCCGTTGAGGTCGTTCTGTATGCCCCTGTTAGAGAGAGAAGGGCCCTCCTCTGCTTGCTGCCGAGGAGTTTTATCGCCTTCGCCGTGAGGACTCCTTTCGACCAGATCTCCGCAGCGTAAGTGATACGAGGCAGGAAGACTGCCTTGTATATTACGGCGGAGGTGGACTGTCGGAGACCCCAGTCCGCAGACGATGCCGCTCTAAGCCTACTGTACAGAGAGTCGGACTTTCCGGCCACGCCGCTCACGTGCGCCCAGAAATTTCGCCTACTGTCCAATTCAACGCCCAGATACCTAACTGAACTCACAGCCACGATGTCCTCTGTCCCGAAGGGAACAGTGAACCCCGGCCGCAGCCCTCCTTTCAGGGGGATCGCTTGAGACTTGCTTGCCGAGAAGGTTAGACCTCTTCGGCTCGCCCACTCGCGCAAGGCGCCGAGCGTCGCTCTCGCTTTCCCCTGAATTTCTTCGAGATCGGAGCCCGCAATAAGAACCGCCAGGTCATCCGCGTACGCGACCAGTTTGACCCTATCGTCCGTGTTGGTGACCAACGCCCTATCCATAGATAAATTCCAAAGACTTGGCCCTAACTGTGAGCCTTGAGGGCAGCCTCTGGTGAGATCCGCGAATGCTGTCGCTCCCTCCACCGAGAGCACCGCCCTTCTGCCCGTCAGATAGCTCTGTATGATAGATCTAGTTGCATCGGATGCCCCCAGATCCATCATGTCCCTAATCAGAACGTTCCATCTCAGGTTGTCGAAGGCTCCTGAGATATCCAGAAAGACTCCTACCACCATCTCCTCACTGTTGTCCACCCAATCCAGACACGACTTGATCGCGCTGATTGTGGACTTACCGACCCTGAAACCATGTTGCTCTGCTGAAAGAGCGCCCCCCGTTTCCTCCTCAAGCCTGTCCACCACCAGCCGTTCCAGCACTTTTGACGGTGCCGAAAGCAGGCTGACTGGTCTATATGACTTAGGAAGACTCGGGTCTCTGTCCTCTCCCTTCCTGATGATCACCACCTCTGCTGTCTTCCAACAGTCCGGAAATTCCGACTTCCTGAGGCACTCTCTCAGGACGTTGGTCAGCGGCAAGCCGATGACGCCCCACGCCTTCCTGAGTACCCCAGCGGTGATCCCATCCAGTCCCGGAGCTTTGTTAGGGGCCATCCTCCAGACAGCCGCCTTAACCTCGGCCTCCGTGACCTCTGGTCTCACTCTTCCTACTCTCTCAGCCTCAAAGATAGGAGCAGCCCTGTCCCTAGGGATTAGGCTCTCCAACAGACACTCGGCCGTCTCCAAAGCCGTCACCGTGAAGGTTCCGTCTTCTCGAAGCACAGCGTTTGGTACCCTACTCTTAGAAGATCCATTCCTAGCCCAACGATAGACCGGGCCCCAGATGTCCGAGTTGCTGGAGGTAGCGAACTTCCTCCACGACTCCATCTTGGCCTTCCTAATCTTTTTCAGGTGCTCGTTCCTGAGCACTCTGAATTGGTCCCTATCCGAGACTTTATAGTCCATGGTGCGTCTGAAGTTATTGAGGCGCCTTTTGGACTCTTCGAGTCCGGCGTCCCACCATGGCGGTTTCATCCTGACGGATTTACGGGAGCGGGGCATGGAGGCCTCCATGGCATGCCCGAGAGCACGCGTAAGAGACTCCGCTACCTGTCCGCAACCGCCCACCATGGTCTCATGTTCACCAAGAACTTTCTGGGCCAGAACCCACCTAAACCTATCCCAGTCGGCTTTCCTAACATTGAATCGACTTTTCCCTACCGCGGGTCCCTCCGACCCTGATCCGACGCGGATCTTGAATCTGATGGTCCTGTGGTCGCTGTCGGTGACATCGAGCACTTCCCATTCAGAGACTGAGTTCGTCAGTGAACCCCCTCTCGTCAGCGTAACATCTATGTTCGATGCCCCCATACCCGGCCTCTCGTACGTGTCGAGGTGGCCAGGCTGGTTGTGCACCGTCAAGTGTTTCGCCGCGATCAGGGATTCGACGTGGGTCCCCCGGGCTGAACCCGAGTTGTTGCCCGGCCGACTGAACCATTGCGGCGAGTGCGCGTTCACGTCGGCCCCTATCACGACGTCTTGGTTGACCCTATCAAGAATATCACCTAGCCTGTCCGTAAAGATGCGTGTCGGGATGCTGTACTTGAAGTAAGCTGACACGAACACGACCGCCTGTCCATGTCTCTTCCTGAGACTGGCCACGGCGCAGAACCTATCGCTGAGCCCCTGCAGGGCTACCACCTCGATGTCCTGATTTAGGACAACTATGGCAGCCCCTGCACTACCGTCCCTACTGCTGAGAACCACTTTCGTGGCGCGGTAGTCAAAACCTAGCAACTTGTCTCCCGAGGTCAGCACTTCCTGAAGCAGAAGCACCTCAACCCCGTTAGCCCTGCTGTAGTCCAGTATCTGATCTGAGACGAGATGATTCCCGTTCATGTTCAGTTGGACTACACAGTAGGTCGAAGAGATCATTTTGAGCCGAAATCTGTCCTACGGGCAACCGTGATGGTCGCCTTGTGAAGAGCCACACAACCGCTGTGCCCCGACTGAGCAGCCAGGCCACAGTTGGCGCACTTGACCGGCACGCTCTTGCAGTCCTTGGCCCTATGGCCCTTGACCGCGCAGCGCCCGCAAGTGTCCACCGTCTGCACACACTTCAGAGCCCTGTGACCGAAGTGCTGGCACTTGAAGCACCTGACTACGTCAACGTACTCCTTGACCTTGCACTTGGCCAACCCGATGAAAAGACTCTTTCCTACCAGAGTCTTGAAGGCGCTTGGTCTAACCGAGCAGACCCACCAAACAAGCTCGTCCGTCTTGGGCCCCTTCATGAAGAGGGGGACCACGGCCTCCTTGTCCAGACCAAGCTCCGGGTTCTGATCCACGATCTGGCCCGCGAGCTTCTCCTTAGGAATTTCCCTATCCACGTCATACACTAGTACGGTCGGCCATCTCGCACTCTCCTCTCTCACACCCTTACCGTCTTTTTCCATGGCCTTCAAGGCCGCATACGTGGCCTCGTCAGCCGGCCTAACCACCAGATCTCCTCTCGGGAGCTTCGCAGAGCCGCCAAGCTTGGGCACCGCCACCCCCTTGACCAGATCGGCCCAGAGCTGTTTCTTGGCCTCACTGGCCCCAGCAGCCCCCACCGAGACGACGAAGGCGCGGGCCGGAGCCCTCGCCTTCTCCCTCTCGATGGCCTTAGCCACCTTCTT
The DNA here is from genome assembly GCF_019925205.1 of Metopolophium dirhodum. Lineage (NCBI taxonomy): Eukaryota > Metazoa > Arthropoda > Insecta > Hemiptera > Aphididae > Metopolophium > Metopolophium dirhodum. Next base: position 25,712 of record NW_026869897.1, on the reverse strand, counting down.
GGAGGTGGTGATGGCCACTCTCGGCTGCTCCTTGGGCTTCTCCTCATTCTTCTTCTTCTTCTTCTTTTTCCTTTTGCTCTTCCTGCTCACAACCTCCACAAACGGCTGCTCCTTTACCTTTCCCTTCACCTTCTCCTTAGCAGCCGCAGACTTGGCCTTGGCCTTGTCCTCGACCTTCTTCTTCTTCTTGGGCGGAGATGGCGCAACCGTCCTCTCCACCACAACCTCGCGCACCTCAGGTCTCGACTGAGACCGCCTCGCCTCCTCGACCCTACCTTGCAGAACCGTGTTCTGCCTATAGGCCTCATCGAGCAAGGCCTCATACCTTTCCCTGATCTCCAAGATTGTCCGCAGAGCGGCCGCCGAAATCTTTCGCTTCTCCTTCTCTGCCAGAAGGAGCGCGTCCAGGTCCCTACCAATATTCCTTGCCTTTTGAGGAAAGGATGAAATACCAAAGGAGGAGCATTCAGAAATGCCTTCCTCCTCTGGACCGTCCACCCTCTTCCTCTTTTGTACCTTGGCGACGGTGTCCCCCTCTGGGACCCCCGCCGCCGGTGCACCCGCCCTTACCTCTTCCAGGCATCCCCCCTCTTCGTCGGTCAGTTCCATGTCAGACATGACTGACCGCGCTCTTGGACTTAACCTAAATACAACTATCGAGCCTACCTACCCTAGTGGCAGCGCCTTTTCCTCCTTTGCGAGTGGGGAGTACTAACGGCACTGGAACTATGCTACCTTAACCTATATAATATAAATCCTAACACCTTACCTGATGGCGGCAGCGCAGCAACGTGTTCGCCCTAAGGCTTATACAGACCGACTCAAAATCGACACCGGTCTGTTCGCGGGAATTTTAACGCGCCACTCGCGTACGCGCACGCACCGCGCACTCGCCCACCAGAGCGTTGCACTGGGGGGGACCGGTTGTACGCACTCGCACGTTCACGCGCGCCCGCACACTTGCTCGCGCACTCGCAGTTTCCCGGGGGCGGTGACCACTCAGGCCGCGCGCACTCGCACGATCCTAAACACCGCGCGCCGCACGTACGCCACTCGGACACGTCACGCGTTGGCGTCGGTCCGCGCGCACCCGCACGATCCGCCGCGCGTCTCTCGCCCGCCGGAACTTTGATCGCCGCTCCTGGGGCCGCAAATCGCTGCACGAAAACGCAGCTCGGGCCCGTCGATTTATCTTAAAAAAGACTATTCGACTGTCCAAACCGCGATGTCGTACCTCGATTCTGTGACCTTCTGTTCGCTCGCGAACTTTTTGAGCCTAACTTCGGCACTGAAAGTCGAACTTTCGCGCGGCCTACACCAAAATTAGCGCTAGAACAGCACGAATTCAACGGTGTATCGTCCGACGCGAAATTCGCAATACAGCCCGAGAAATCGCTGAAAGGGTTTTGCCGGTCGGGCGTAAACAAAGAGTTTACGCTTGCGACAGACTAAAAACGCCCTCACGCCTTGCTAACCTAACCGATTTTCGCGCTCGATGCACCAGTAGAAGCGTCTACTCGAGACGAATCTTTTGGTACTAAGAACGCAAAAATTTAACTACTCTAACCCGTTCGGAACTTGAGTTGTACACGGAGCACCTCAAAAACACGTCCGCACTGTATGGCTGTCAGACCAACACTAGGAGATAGGGACAGTGAGAATCTCGTTAATCCATTCATGCGCGTCACTAATTAGATGACGAGGCATTTGGCTACCTTAAAAGAGTCATAGTTACTCCTGCCGTTTACCCGCGCTTGCTTGAATTTCTTCACGTTGACATTCAGAGCACTGGGCAGAAATCACATCGCGTCAACACCCGTCCCGGGCCATCGCGATGCTTTGTTTTAATTAGACAGTCGGATTCCCCTGGTCCGTGCCAGTTCTGAGTTGACCGTTACATGGCTGTCGATCCGGCTACGCGACCGACGCCGCGGCGGCCGGACCGCCCGGTGACGGCGAACCGACACCAAGGCGATCGGCCGGCCGCGACGCGGCCAGCGACCGAAGCTCGGTGGTTCCACGGTCGGCGGACGGCGACGGGCCCGCGGCCGCCTCGAGGCTCCCGGTCCGAAGACCGGGCGCGCGGGCGACGGCCGGGGTGTCGCCAAAACCGCCTACGCTTCTACGACGACCCGAACCCGACAGCCACGCTCCTCAGAGCCAATCCTTATCCCGAAGTTACGGATCGGTTTTGCCGACTTCCCTTACCTACATTATTCTATGCGGCTAGAGGCTGCTCACCTCGGAGACCTGCTGCGGATATCGGTACGAACCGACGCGAAGACTCCGCGTGGCCCTCTCTCGAATTTTCAAGGTCCGCGTGGGGATCACGGACACCGCCGCAACGAGCGGTGCTCTTCGCGCTCGCGTCCCTATCGCCCGGCTAGAGGATTCCAGGGACGTACAACGCTCACAGAGAAAAGAGAACTCTACCCAGATCCCCCGGCGGCTTCTTCGAGTTCATTCTGGTTACCCAGACGAGACAAAAGAGCCCCGAACACTAGGGAGCGGTTCCGCGTCGGGTTCCGGAATACGAACCGGATTCCCTCTCGCCCCAAGGGCGATTCGAAAACGCCTTCGCCCGTGGTACGAGGATCTCTCCCCGGGCTTAGGATCGACTGACTCTTGGACAACGGCTGTTCACAAGAAACCCTTCTCCACGGCAGCCCCCGAGGGCCCCTCTCGAGTATTTGCTACTACCACCAAGATCTGCACCGACGGCGGCTCCAGGCGGTCTCGCGACCTGCCCTTCGACGCACACCGCCGCGCCATCCTACTCGTCGAGGCTTGCCGGGACCGACCGCCGCGAGCGACGACCGGCCCCACTATGCCGTCGACGGCCGAGTATAGGCACGACGCTCCAGCGCCATCCATTTTCAGAGCTAGTTGCTTCGGCAGGTGAGTTGTTACACACTCCTTAGCGGATTCCGACTTCCATGGCCACCGTCCTGCTGTCATCAGCAACCAACGCCTTTCATGGTCTCTGAATACGCGTCGATTTCGGCGCCTTAACTCGGCGTTCGGTTCATCCCGCAGCGCCAGTTCTGCTTACCAAAAATGGCCCACTAAGCGCCTAGGGTTCCGTCGCCGGCTTCGCACGCGGTTCACGCGGTGTACCAGGTAAAGCCGGCGATCTCACCCATTTATAGTTTGAGAATAGGTTGAGGTCGTTTCGGCCCCAATGTCCTCTAATCATTCGCTTTACCGTATGAGACATCCTCCGTGTTACGAGCGTGTTGTTACCGCGCCGTACAGCGCGGAGTCCCACCGGCGTCCGTACGCCCGCGAACGGGCGGGACACATCGGCGCCAGCTATCCTGAGGGAAACTTCGGATGGAACCAGCTACTAGATGGTTCGATTAGTCTTTCGCCCCTATACCCAGCTCAGACGATCGATTTGCACGTCAGAATCGCTGCGGACCTCCATCAGGGTTTCCCCTGACTTCATCCTGGCCAGGCATAGTTCACCATCTTTCGGGTACCAACGTGTGCGCTAAGGGTGCGCCCTCGGACGGCCGAAGCCGACCTGGCGAAGACGCCCCCGGACTGCGGACCAGCGCGACTTTGAACGCCGGTGGGTTCGGTCGCTAGGCCATCGTCCGCACCGTAAACGGTTCACTTTCATTGCGCCAAACGTGGTTTTTCGTAAGATCACCGTTGACTCGCGCACACGTTAGACTCCTTGGTCCGTGTTTCAAGACGGGTCGGAAAGTAGCCCGAAATCGTCGCCGACCGACGGGACCCCGCCTGCGACGGGGCCGCGTCGACGGTTCTTGCCGTCGGGCGAGCCGACCAGGAGCACCAGGGTTCGGCGCGAACGGTCACGCCGAAACGCAACCGCCGCGACGAACGCCACCCAAGCCCTTCGGCCGGCGCCCAACGGGTCGCGACGTCCGCTAACCGAGCGAAAGATCCGGCCGGCGGTTAGACCGACCGTGAATTCGCCCGGCGGGGACTCGCGGGCTCTGTCCGTTTACACCCGAACAGTTTCACGTTCTTATGAACTCTCTCTTCAAAGTTCTTTTCAACTTTCCCTCACGGTACTTGTAAACTATCGGTCTCGTGGCCGTATTTAGCCTTAGATGGAGTTTACCACCAACTTCGGGCTGCACTCTCAAGCAACCCGACTCGAAGGCGCGGTCCGATCCCGGAACGCTGTGACGGCCTCTACTGGCCTGGCACCATCTGCGGGCCATGGCCCCGTTCAAGGGAGACTTGGACCGTCACGTGCGCCCCGGCAACGAGGCCGGCCCGTACGCCACAACTCCCATAGGTGCCGCGACACAAAAGTGCGCGGCGGGATTCGGCGATGGGCTTTTCCCTGTTCGCTCGCCGCTACTAAGGGAATCACGGTTGTTTTCTTTTCCTCCGCTTATTAATATGCTTAAATCCGGCGGGTAGTCCCGCCTGATCTGAGGTCGGAACGTATCGGTTTTTTTTTTTTTAAATTACACGGCAGCCTGCGGTCCGCGCTCCGCCCGTACGGTGACCGTCCGCGTCCGCGTCTCGGAAGCCGGAGAGGTCCGTGGACTCTCAGCCGACCCGGCCGCGCTCTCGCGCGGCGGGCGGACGGGGACGTGCCGTTTGACGACGCGAGAACCCGTGACTGTTTGCCGTCACAACTTGGGCGGACGACCGGAGGCGGCCGCGCGAGCGCGGTTTTCCACGGTCGAACCGCCAATCTCGCACCACCGGAGCGGCCGACGGGCGGGCGGACAGTCCCCGGGAGGACTGCCGCCGCCGTCGGACGCCTGCCGGCGGCGCATCGGTCTGGCCGAGTATCCGGTATACGACCCTCAGACAGGCGTGGCCCGGGACCCGCGGGTCACCGAGGCCGCAATGTGCGTTCGACTGGTCGATGTTCGTATAACCTGCGGATTACACGACGACGCGCAGATAGCTGCGGTCTTCATCGATCCACGAGCCAAGTGATCCGCTGTTCGGGGTCGGGTGTTTTTTTTTGTCGACGAAACTTCTACCGGCCACGCGCCGTGCGCGGACGCACGGCGGGGCCCGTATGGTCTTTCGACGTTAACCATCTTTCGGTCGACGCTCGGTCGGGGGGTCGCGGCGCGCGGGCGGTCGGCGAGCTAGTCGCGAGCGCACGCGGCCACGGGGTCGGATTAGGCGCGCGCGAGACCGGCAAGTGCTGCCGGTACCGCGGGCCCGTCTCTAATGATCCTTCCGCAGGTTCACCTACGGAAACCTTGTTACGACTTTTACTTCCTCTAAACGGCCGATTTCGGTCATCTTCGCGATCGCGCGACGACCCAGCCCCCGAGGGGGCCGAATAACGCGCGTCCACTCCGAAGACCTCAATGCGACCGTTCAATCGGTAGTAGCGACGGGCGGTGTGTACAAAGGGCAGGGACGTAATCAACGCGAGCTGATGACTCGCGCTTACTGGGAATTCCTCGTTCACGTGGAAAAATTGCAAGCCACGATCCCTAAGCACGAAGGAGGTTCAGCGGGTTACCCGGAAGCCTGTCGGCCCAGGAATGTTAACACACGCTGATTCCTTCAGTGTAGCGCGCGTGCGGCCCAGAACATCTAAGGGCATCACAGACCTGTTATCGCTCAGTCTCGTGCGGCTATTTTCGTCCGCCGCCTGTCCCTCTAAGAAGAGTTTAAGCTCCTGGGAGCCGGCGGTAGCCCTAGTAACGTATCGTGATCCGCCGGCGACGGCCGCGAACACGGCGCGCTTCACCACGGAGCCCGACGCACGACGGACGCGCGCCGACCGGAGGTTGCCCCCCGGCCGACACACGCCCGCCGCACGCCGGGACGCGGATGGCGCGGCCGCGCTCGACGACCGCCGTGGACGACGGGCGAACGCGTTCGGGGATACCGGGCCGAGCCGACGGGTACGCGAACACGAACGGCCGAAACCGCCCGCGCCGCGCACACGCCGACCCGGGGTTACCCGCCTAGTTAGCAGGACAGAGTCTCGTTCGTTATCGGAATTAACCAGACAGATCGCTCCACCAACTAAGAACGGCCATGCACCACCACCCACCGAATCAAGAAAGAGCTCTCAATCTGTCAATCTTTCCGGTGTCCGGGCCTGGTGAGGTTTCCCGTGTTGAGTCAAATTAAGCCGCAGGCTCCACTCCTGGTGGTGCCCTTCCGTCAATTCCTTTAAGTTTCAACTTTGCAATCATACTTCCCCCGGAACCGAAAAGCTTCGGTTTCCCGGAAGCTGCCCGCCGGGTCGTTAATGAAACGCCGGCGGATCGCTAGCTGGCATCGTTTACAGTTAGAACTAGGGCGGTATCTGATCGCCTTCGAACCTCTAACTTTCGTTCTTGATCATACGAGAACGTACTTGGCAAATGCTTTCGCGTCAGTTCGTCTCGAGACGATCCAAGAATTTCACCTCTAACGTCTCGGTACGAATGCCCCCGCCCGTCTCTGTTGATCATTACCTCCGGTCCCGAAAACCGGCCCGGCGGGACGCGCGGGCGACTGGCGCCCGCGGCCCGGCGGCCCGCGCACGGAAACGCCCCGGAGGGCGATTTCGCGCGCCCGCGAAGGGCGGAGATGCGCGGGACCGAGGTCTTGTTCCATTATTCCATGCGACCAGTATTCAGGGCCTTTTGACGAGACGGCCGTGAAGCCGCCCCGCCAGATTTGAGCCTGCTTTGAGCACTCTAATTTGTTCAAAGTAAACGTGTCGGCCCGCCGACGGCAATCGGTGAAGATCACCGCGCAGCAAGATTGGAGTAGGCGGCCGCCGTCGTCGAACCCCGACGGCCGCGCGACGCGTGGCCGCGCGGCGCGCCGGAAGCCCGAGACACGTGTCCGCCTGCCGACAATACGTCCGGCCGACGTGCCGGTAACTAACACCCCGAGACGGCTGACGAGCGCGACGACGACCGCGCCGACGGGACACGTGGTCCCGCGACACGGCCGGCCGCGACACGACGGACCGCCAGGGTGGTCCGGCACCGCCCAGACACAGATCCGACTACGAGCTTTTTAACCGCAACAACTTTAATATACGCTATTGGAGCTGGAATTACCGCGGCTGCTGGCACCAGACTTGCCCTCCAATTGATCCTCGTTTAAAGGTTTTAAAGTGTTCTCATTCCGATTACGGGGCCTCGGATGAGTCCCGTATCGTTATTTTTCGTCACTACCTCCCCGTTCCGGGAGTGGGTAATTTGCGCGCCTGCTGCCTTCCTTGGATGTGGTAGCCGTTTCTCAGGCTCCCTCTCCGGAATCGAACCCTGATTCCCCGTTACCCGTTACCACCACGGTAGGCATGGAACCTACCGTCGACAGTTGATAAGGCAGACATTTGAAAGATGCGTCGCCGGTACGGAGACCGTGCGATCAGCTCGAAGTTATTCAGAGTCACCAGGTCTTTGCGCGGGCCGCGATCGGGACGCGCACGAAGCGCGCCGCGACGGGCCGGTTTTGATCTAATAAAAGCGTTCCTCCCGCGAGCGACGCCCGAGGGCGCCGCGACGGTCGGAACTCTGTCGGCATGTATTAGCTCTAGAATTACCACAGTTATCCAAGTAACTTGGGTACGATCTAAGGAACCACAACTGATTTAATGAGCCTTTCGCGGTTTCACCTTAATGCGGCTTGCACTGAGACATGCATGGCTTAATCTTTGAGACAAGCATATGACTACTGGCAGGATCAACCAGGGATCTCGGTTTTACAACAACTGCGTCCCGTGACGGATCCCCGCGGCGACGCCGACCAAGGGGCGACGACGACGCGGACACTCGTCTCGGGACGCGTGCGTCCGAGCGCCGGTCCGCCCGTGGGCGAGCCGACGCCGAGGAAGGTCGAAACGACCGTGACCGGTATACGGTCACGGCGCACGACCGACCGCGGTTCGAGTGGGATACGTGCGCGGACGGGCGCCCGTAAACCGCGCGCTTCGGTCGACGCGAGCGCCGCACTGAGCACCCGCAGAACGCGGGGCGACTGCGGCGGCGGTCGCGTGCGGTAGACCGAACACACGCGGAGAGCGAGCGCTCGCCCGACGCGACGTGACCCGTGCGTTGACGAGAGTCGGGGTTAGCGCGTACGCCGTCCGTTTTCAGCGGACGGAGAATTACCGCGCTAGCGCCTCTCGCCAGGTTTATAACGGCCCCCAGCCGAGATCGTGGGGGAAGCCGGGACGCGACGCGAAGTCCGTCGTCCCGGGGCTTCGCCCCGGCGACCGCCGGGCACGGCGACGATGGCCGGCCGCGGCGGGAATGTTTTGGCGTCGAGAGCTCGTAACTTGCGGAACGGTAACGGGAGTCGTCATCGATTTTTGAAAAAAACGATTTGCGCGTCGGAGGCCCACCGGAAGGCGGGCCTGCGACGCCGGTTGAGTTTTGCCACTCGGCGTGCGAGATGGGTCGGTCGCCGAAACTTGGACGGATACCATCGAAGGGCACTGGATTGCTGACCATTCCGAAGACTGGGGCAGACCGGTGCGCGGCGATGGACGCGTCGGCTTCGGCGTCGCCCGTGGCTTTGCTGTCGTACGTGATTGGCGATCGGACGCCGGCGGAACGCCGACGACCGAGTCGCTCACAAATTTACAAAATCTCGAGTTTCACAATGTGCGACGGGGGTATTCACGCGTAGTGGTACACCCGAGTCGAAGGAACTTCGCCATCACCGTGCGTAGCGGTTAGCCGAGAATCGAAAATCCGTCAATCACCGTGCGTAGCGGTTAGGCGAAAATCACAAAATCCGTGCGTAGCGGTACGGCCGCGGATAAAGGATTACCGATTTAAATGTCGCGGACACCGGTGTCCTATAGTACTCGGAACGTACGACGTGAACACGTCTCGGGTACGTCGAGATCGAACCAACGGTTAACGAGTTATTGCACACGGAAAAACTACGTTCGAAAAGTTGAATTCGAAATCGTGTCGACGGACATCGCCGGGGCTGCCGTCATGTGCACCACCCCGGCACCGACGAATAACCGAGGACGTCGAGTGAAAAAAAAAAATCGAATTTTCACACACGGTGGTCCGTGCGACGAGACGGTACGGCGGGCGCGCAGCTCGGCGACGGTAATCACCCCTGTAACGTCGCGGTCAGCGCAGAAATTCTACGCGGTAAAGGTTTTCGGCAAAGGGGGATATCCCTGGACAACGACTCTGCGGTCTGCCCGTGATGAACGGTACGGTCGATGTCACCGGCAAACCGTGAAAACGGTTGACCGAGACCCCGCCGTCGGAATACAGTCAATCACAGTGCGTAGCGGTTAAGCGAAAATCAAATATCGGTCTATCTCCGTGCGTAGCGGTACGGCCGCGGATAAAGGATTACCGATTTAAATGTCGCGGACACCGGTGTCCTATAGTACTCGGAACGTACGACGTGAACACGTCTCGGGTACGTCGAGATCGAACCAACGGTTAACGAGTTATTGCACACGGAAAAACTACGTTCGAAAAGTTGAATTCGAAATCGTGTCGACGGACATCGCCGGGGCTGCCGTCATGTGCACCACCCCGGCACCGACGAATAACCGAGGACGTCGAGTGAAAAAAAAAAATCGAATTTTCACACGCGGTGGTTCGGACACGGTCACGGGGACGCCGCCGCGCACCAAGGGCGACTCCGCGCCTCGCCCGTCGAGGAAAAATATTTCCGCGTACGGCACTCCGAGTCCGCGGGACGTAATAATTCTTTACGTTAGTCCACCTCGCACCCGTCGAACGCCGACCAGACAAAAATCGGCAATCGATGAAGGGCACAGTGTCCACGGATCCGGTCACGGGGACGCCGCCGCGCACCAAGGGCGACTCCGCGCCTCGCCCGTCGAAGAAAAATTTTTCCGCGTTCGGCACTCCGAGTCCGCGGGACGTAATAATTCTTTACGTTAGTCCATCTCGCACCCGTCGAACGCCGACCAGACAAAAATCGGCAATCGATGAAGGGCACAGTGTCCACGGATCCGGTCACGGGGACGCCGCCGCGCACCAAGGGCGACTCCGCGCCTCGCCCGTCGATGAAAAATATTTCCGCGTACGGCACTCCGAGTCCGCGGGACGTAATAATTCTTTACGTTAGTCCACCTCGCACCCGTCGAACGCCGACCAGACAAAAATCGGCAATCGATGAAGGGCACAGTGTCCACGGATCCGGTCACGGGGACGCCGCCGCGCACCAAGGGCGACTCCGCGCCTCGCCCGTCGAGGAAAAATATTTCCGCGTACGGCACTCCGAGTCCGCGGGACGTGCTCGCCGAATGCCCGCACCGAATAATACCGGTAAACCACATCCACTTGCCGTATTAATATTTTACGTTAGTCCACCTCGCACCCGTCGAACGCCGACCAGACAAAAATCGGCAATCGATGAAGGGCACAGTGTCCACGGATCCGGTCACGGGGACGCCGCCGCGCACCAAGGGCGACTCCGCGCCTCGCCCGTCGATGAAAAATATTTCCGCGTACGGCACTCCGAGTCCGCGGGACGTAATAATTCTTTACGTTAGTCCACCTCGCACCCGTCGAACGCCGACCAGACAAAAATCGGCAATCGATGAAGGGCACAGTGTCCACGGATCCGGTCACGGGGACGCCGCCGCGCACCAAGGGCGACTCCGCGCCTCGCCCGTCGATGAAAAATATTTCCGCGTACGGCACTCCGAGTCCGCGGGACGTAATAATTCTTTACGTTAGTCCACCTCGCACCCGTCGAACGCCGACCAGACAAAAATCGGCAATCGATGAAGGGCA
>NW_026869897.1:2500-10000 GCF_019925205.1 Metopolophium dirhodum | reverse complement strand
GGGCGGGACACATCGGCGCCAGCTATCCTGAGGGAAACTTCGGATGGAACCAGCTACTAGATGGTTCGATTAGTCTTTCGCCCCTATACCCAGCTCAGACGATCGATTTGCACGTCAGAATCGCTGCGGACCTCCATCAGGGTTTCCCCTGACTTCATCCTGGCCAGGCATAGTTCACCATCTTTCGGGTACCAACGTGTGCGCTAAGGGTGCGCCCTCGGACGGCCGAAGCCGACCTGGCGAAGACGCCCCCGGACTGCGGACCAGCGCGACTTTGAACGCCGGTGGGTTCGGTCGCTAGGCCATCGTCCGCACCGTAAACGGTTCACTTTCATTGCGCCAAACGTGGTTTTTCGTAAGATCACCGTTGACTCGCGCACACGTTAGACTCCTTGGTCCGTGTTTCAAGACGGGTCGGAAAGTAGCCCGAAATCGTCGCCGACCGACGGGACCCCGCCTGCGACGGGGCCGCGTCGACGGTTCTTGCCGTCGGGCGAGCCGACCAGGAGCACCAGGGTTCGGCGCGAACGGTCACGCCGAAACGCAACCGCCGCGACGAACGCCACCCAAGCCCTTCGGCCGGCGCCCAACGGGTCGCGACGTCCGCTAACCGAGCGAAAGATCCGGCCGGCGGTTAGACCGACCGTGAATTCGCCCGGCGGGGACTCGCGGGCTCTGTCCGTTTACACCCGAACAGTTTCACGTTCTTATGAACTCTCTCTTCAAAGTTCTTTTCAACTTTCCCTCACGGTACTTGTAAACTATCGGTCTCGTGGCCGTATTTAGCCTTAGATGGAGTTTACCACCAACTTCGGGCTGCACTCTCAAGCAACCCGACTCGAAGGCGCGGTCCGATCCCGGAACGCTGTGACGGCCTCTACTGGCCTGGCACCATCTGCGGGCCATGGCCCCGTTCAAGGGAGACTTGGACCGTCACGTGCGCCCCGGCAACGAGGCCGGCCCGTACGCCACAACTCCCATAGGTGCCGCGACACAAAAGTGCGCGGCGGGATTCGGCGATGGGCTTTTCCCTGTTCGCTCGCCGCTACTAAGGGAATCACGGTTGTTTTCTTTTCCTCCGCTTATTAATATGCTTAAATCCGGCGGGTAGTCCCGCCTGATCTGAGGTCGGAACGTATCGGTTTTTTTTTTTTTAAATTACACGGCAGCCTGCGGTCCGCGCTCCGCCCGTACGGTGACCGTCCGCGTCCGCGTCTCGGAAGCCGGAGAGGTCCGTGGACTCTCAGCCGACCCGGCCGCGCTCTCGCGCGGCGGGCGGACGGGGACGTGCCGTTTGACGACGCGAGAACCCGTGACTGTTTGCCGTCACAACTTGGGCGGACGACCGGAGGCGGCCGCGCGAGCGCGGTTTTCCACGGTCGAACCGCCAATCTCGCACCACCGGAGCGGCCGACGGGCGGGCGGACAGTCCCCGGGAGGACTGCCGCCGCCGTCGGACGCCTGCCGGCGGCGCATCGGTCTGGCCGAGTATCCGGTATACGACCCTCAGACAGGCGTGGCCCGGGACCCGCGGGTCACCGAGGCCGCAATGTGCGTTCGACTGGTCGATGTTCGTATAACCTGCGGATTACACGACGACGCGCAGATAGCTGCGGTCTTCATCGATCCACGAGCCAAGTGATCCGCTGTTCGGGGTCGGGTGTTTTTTTTTGTCGACGAAACTTCTACCGGCCACGCGCCGTGCGCGGACGCACGGCGGGGCCCGTATGGTCTTTCGACGTTAACCATCTTTCGGTCGACGCTCGGTCGGGGGTCGCGGCGCGCGGGCGGTCGGCGAGCTAGTCGCGAGCGCACGCGGCCACGGGGTCGGATTAGGCGCGCGCGAGACCGGCAAGTGCTGCCGGTACCGCGGGCCCGTCTCTAATGATCCTTCCGCAGGTTCACCTACGGAAACCTTGTTACGACTTTTACTTCCTCTAAACGGCCGATTTCGGTCATCTTCGCGATCGCGCGACGACCCAGCCCCCGAGGGGGCCGAATAACGCGCGTCCACTCCGAAGACCTCAATGCGACCGTTCAATCGGTAGTAGCGACGGGCGGTGTGTACAAAGGGCAGGGACGTAATCAACGCGAGCTGATGACTCGCGCTTACTGGGAATTCCTCGTTCACGTGGAAAAATTGCAAGCCACGATCCCTAAGCACGAAGGAGGTTCAGCGGGTTACCCGGAAGCCTGTCGGCCCAGGAATGTTAACACACGCTGATTCCTTCAGTGTAGCGCGCGTGCGGCCCAGAACATCTAAGGGCATCACAGACCTGTTATCGCTCAGTCTCGTGCGGCTATTTTCGTCCGCCGCCTGTCCCTCTAAGAAGAGTTTAAGCTCCTGGGAGCCGGCGGTAGCCCTAGTAACGTATCGTGATCCGCCGGCGACGGCCGCGAACACGGCGCGCTTCACCACGGAGCCCGACGCACGACGGACGCGCGCCGACCGGAGGTTGCCCCCCGGCCGACACACGCCCGCCGCACGCCGGGACGCGGATGGCGCGGCCGCGCTCGACGACCGCCGTGGACGACGGGCGAACGCGTTCGGGGATACCGGGCCGAGCCGACGGGTACGCGAACACGAACGGCCGAAACCGCCCGCGCCGCGCACACGCCGACCCGGGGTTACCCGCCTAGTTAGCAGGACAGAGTCTCGTTCGTTATCGGAATTAACCAGACAGATCGCTCCACCAACTAAGAACGGCCATGCACCACCACCCACCGAATCAAGAAAGAGCTCTCAATCTGTCAATCTTTCCGGTGTCCGGGCCTGGTGAGGTTTCCCGTGTTGAGTCAAATTAAGCCGCAGGCTCCACTCCTGGTGGTGCCCTTCCGTCAATTCCTTTAAGTTTCAACTTTGCAATCATACTTCCCCCGGAACCGAAAAGCTTCGGTTTCCCGGAAGCTGCCCGCCGGGTCGTTAATGAAACGCCGGCGGATCGCTAGCTGGCATCGTTTACAGTTAGAACTAGGGCGGTATCTGATCGCCTTCGAACCTCTAACTTTCGTTCTTGATCATACGAGAACGTACTTGGCAAATGCTTTCGCGTCAGTTCGTCTCGAGACGATCCAAGAATTTCACCTCTAACGTCTCGGTACGAATGCCCCCGCCCGTCTCTGTTGATCATTACCTCCGGTCCCGAAAACCGGCCCGGCGGGACGCGCGGGCGACTGGCGCCCGCGGCCCGGCGGCCCGCGCACGGAAACGCCCCGGAGGGCGATTTCGCGCGCCCGCGAAGGGCGGAGATGCGCGGGACCGAGGTCTTGTTCCATTATTCCATGCGACCAGTATTCAGGGCCTTTTGACGAGACGGCCGTGAAGCCGCCCCGCCAGATTTGAGCCTGCTTTGAGCACTCTAATTTGTTCAAAGTAAACGTGTCGGCCCGCCGACGGCAATCGGTGAAGATCACCGCGCAGCAAGATTGGAGTAGGCGGCCGCCGTCGTCGAACCCCGACGGCCGCGCGACGCGTGGCCGCGCGGCGCGCCGGAAGCCCGAGACACGTGTCCGCCTGCCGACAATACGTCCGGCCGACGTGCCGGTAACTAACACCCCGAGACGGCTGACGAGCGCGACGACGACCGCGCCGACGGGACACGTGGTCCCGCGACACGGCCGGCCGCGACACGACGGACCGCCAGGGTGGTCCGGCACCGCCCAGACACAGATCCGACTACGAGCTTTTTAACCGCAACAACTTTAATATACGCTATTGGAGCTGGAATTACCGCGGCTGCTGGCACCAGACTTGCCCTCCAATTGATCCTCGTTTAAAGGTTTTAAAGTGTTCTCATTCCGATTACGGGGCCTCGGATGAGTCCCGTATCGTTATTTTTCGTCACTACCTCCCCGTTCCGGGAGTGGGTAATTTGCGCGCCTGCTGCCTTCCTTGGATGTGGTAGCCGTTTCTCAGGCTCCCTCTCCGGAATCGAACCCTGATTCCCCGTTACCCGTTACCACCACGGTAGGCATGGAACCTACCGTCGACAGTTGATAAGGCAGACATTTGAAAGATGCGTCGCCGGTACGGAGACCGTGCGATCAGCTCGAAGTTATTCAGAGTCACCAGGTCTTTGCGCGGGCCGCGATCGGGACGCGCACGAAGCGCGCCGCGACGGGCCGGTTTTGATCTAATAAAAGCGTTCCTCCCGCGAGCGACGCCCGAGGGCGCCGCGACGGTCGGAACTCTGTCGGCATGTATTAGCTCTAGAATTACCACAGTTATCCAAGTAACTTGGGTACGATCTAAGGAACCACAACTGATTTAATGAGCCTTTCGCGGTTTCACCTTAATGCGGCTTGCACTGAGACATGCATGGCTTAATCTTTGAGACAAGCATATGACTACTGGCAGGATCAACCAGGGATCTCGGTTTTACAACAACTGCGTCCCGTGACGGATCCCCGCGGCGACGCCGACCAAGGGGCGACGACGACGCGGACACTCGTCTCGGGACGCGTGCGTCCGAGCGCCGGTCCGCCCGTGGGCGAGCCGACGCCGAGGAAGGTCGAAACGACCGTGACCGGTATACGGTCACGGCGCACGACCGACCGCGGTTCGAGTGGGATACGTGCGCGGACGGGCGCCCGTAAACCGCGCGCTTCGGTCGACGCGAGCGCCGCACTGAGCACCCGCAGAACGCGGGGCGACTGCGGCGGCGGTCGCGTGCGGTAGACCGAACACACGCGGAGAGCGAGCGCTCGCCCGACGCGACGTGACCCGTGCGTTGACGAGAGTCGGGGTTAGCGCGTACGCCGTCCGTTTTCAGCGGACGGAGAATTACCGCGCTAGCGCCTCTCGCCAGGTTTATAACGGCCCCCAGCCGAGATCGTGGGGGAAGCCGGGACGCGACGCGAAGTCCGTCGTCCCGGGGCTTCGCCCCGGCGACCGCCGGGCACGGCGACGATGGCCGGCCGCGGCGGGAATGTTTTGGCGTCGAGAGCTCGTAACTTGCGGAACGGTAACGGGAGTCGTCATCGATTTTTGAAAAAAACGATTTGCGCGTCGGAGGCCCACCGGAAGGCGGGCCTGCGACGCCGGTTGAGTTTTGCCACTCGGCGTGCGAGATGGGTCGGTCGCCGAAACTTGGACGGATACCATCGAAGGGCACTGGATTGCTGACCATTCCGAAGACTGGGGCAGACCGGTGCGCGGCGATGGACGCGTCGGCTTCGGCGTCGCCCGTGGCTTTGCTGTCGTACGTGATTGGCGATCGGACGCCGGCGGAACGCCGACGACCGAGTCGCTCACAAATTTACAAAATCTCGAGTTTCACAATGTGCGACGGGGGTATTCACGCGTAGTGGTACACCCGAGTCGAAGGAACTTCGCCATCACCGTGCGTAGCGGTTAGCCGAGAATCGAAAATCCGTCAATCACCGTGCGTAGCGGTTAGGCGAAAATCACAAAATCCGTGCGTAGCGGTACGGCCGCGGATAAAGGATTACCGATTTAAATGTCGCGGACACCGGTGTCCTATAGTACTCGGAACGTACGACGTGAACACGTCTCGGGTACGTCGAGATCGAACCAACGGTTAACGAGTTATTGCACACGGAAAAACTACGTTCGAAAAGTTGAATTCGAAATCGTGTCGACGGACATCGCCGGGGCTGCCGTCATGTGCACCACCCCGGCACCGACGAATAACCGAGGACGTCGAGTGAAAAAAAAAAATCGAATTTTCACACACGGTGGTCCGTGCGACGAGACGGTACGGCGGGCGCGCAGCTCGGCGACGGTAATCACCCCTGTAACGTCGCGGTCAGCGCAGAAATTCTACGCGGTAAAGGTTTTCGGCAAAGGGGGATATCCCTGGACAACGACTCTGCGGTCTGCCCGTGATGAACGGTACGGTCGATGTCACCGGCAAACCGTGAAAACGGTTGACCGAGACCCCGCCGTCGGAATACAGTCAATCACAGTGCGTAGCGGTTAAGCGAAAATCAAATATCGGTCTATCTCCGTGCGTAGCGGTACGGCCGCGGATAAAGGATTACCGATTTAAATGTCGCGGACACCGGTGTCCTATAGTACTCGGAACGTACGACGTGAACACGTCTCGGGTACGTCGAGATCGAACCAACGGTTAACGAGTTATTGCACACGGAAAAACTACGTTCGAAAAGTTGAATTCGAAATCGTGTCGACGGACATCGCCGGGGCTGCCGTCATGTGCACCACCCCGGCACCGACGAATAACCGAGGACGTCGAGTGAAAAAAAAAAATCGAATTTTCACACGCGGTGGTTCGGACACGGTCACGGGGACGCCGCCGCGCACCAAGGGCGACTCCGCGCCTCGCCCGTCGAGGAAAAATATTTCCGCGTACGGCACTCCGAGTCCGCGGGACGTAATAATTCTTTACGTTAGTCCACCTCGCACCCGTCGAACGCCGACCAGACAAAAATCGGCAATCGATGAAGGGCACAGTGTCCACGGATCCGGTCACGGGGACGCCGCCGCGCACCAAGGGCGACTCCGCGCCTCGCCCGTCGAAGAAAAATTTTTCCGCGTTCGGCACTCCGAGTCCGCGGGACGTAATAATTCTTTACGTTAGTCCATCTCGCACCCGTCGAACGCCGACCAGACAAAAATCGGCAATCGATGAAGGGCACAGTGTCCACGGATCCGGTCACGGGGACGCCGCCGCGCACCAAGGGCGACTCCGCGCCTCGCCCGTCGATGAAAAATATTTCCGCGTACGGCACTCCGAGTCCGCGGGACGTAATAATTCTTTACGTTAGTCCACCTCGCACCCGTCGAACGCCGACCAGACAAAAATCGGCAATCGATGAAGGGCACAGTGTCCACGGATCCGGTCACGGGGACGCCGCCGCGCACCAAGGGCGACTCCGCGCCTCGCCCGTCGAGGAAAAATATTTCCGCGTACGGCACTCCGAGTCCGCGGGACGTGCTCGCCGAATGCCCGCACCGAATAATACCGGTAAACCACATCCACTTGCCGTATTAATATTTTACGTTAGTCCACCTCGCACCCGTCGAACGCCGACCAGACAAAAATCGGCAATCGATGAAGGGCACAGTGTCCACGGATCCGGTCACGGGGACGCCGCCGCGCACCAAGGGCGACTCCGCGCCTCGCCCGTCGATGAAAAATATTTCCGCGTACGGCACTCCGAGTCCGCGGGACGTAATAATTCTTTACGTTAGTCCACCTCGCACCCGTCGAACGCCGACCAGACAAAAATCGGCAATCGATGAAGGGCACAGTGTCCACGGATCCGGTCACGGGGACGCCGCCGCGCACCAAGGGCGACTCCGCGCCTCGCCCGTCGATGAAAAATATTTCCGCGTACGGCACTCCGAGTCCGCGGGACGTAATAATTCTTTACGTTAGTCCACCTCGCACCCGTCGAACGCCGACCAGACAAAAATCGGCAATCGATGAAGGGCACAGTGTCCACGGATCCGGTCACGGGGACGCCGCCGCGCACCAAGGGCGACTCCGCGCCTCGCCCGTCGATGAAAAATAT